>NC_064615.1:835943407-836246437 GCF_023898315.1 Schistocerca nitens
TACTTTTATTGCGTTAACTGGTTTTCGGCTTACAAGGCCATCTTCAAACATTCACTGAGTATTGTCACCAAATAAGTTACAATGTTTGTACACTGGAAGAGAAGTTACACATCTAGATTGAAGCAGAAATGTACAGTAAGTAACATCTTTGACAGTGTGGTGGCAATGCAATGGAAAAATAAATAAATAAATAATGAACAGTAAATAAACAAAAACGGAGTAGACAGGAAAAACTTTAACACAAAATAGGAACAGTATGCCTAAGTAACAGTTTCTATTAATAAACAAAACAAATAAAATAAAATAAAATTAGTATTTGACAAGGCTGCTTCAGGAGGTATAAAAAATGGAGAGTGACACATAAACCAATTAAAAGAAGAAAGACTTATCAATGTAATTGTAGAATACATAAGGAACGTAAAAATGACACATAAACCAATTAAAAGAAGAAAGACTTATCAATGTAATTGTACAATACATAAGGAACGGAAAAAAAAGAAAAAAAAAAGGGGGGGGGAGATGAAGTAATAAAAGTACCAGTTAAAAGAAAGCCTTAACAATTGAAACTGCAGCCTACATGGATTACATAGACAACTTCAATAAAATAAAATAACTTAATGAATGCAGGAAAATGGGAATATGTAGGAACAGGCAGAGTGGGAAGTAATGAAAACCAGAGATGATTATATGAAGTTTAGGAGAGGGGAAGTGTTGAGCTGTGTCTGGTCATTTAGGATTAGGTGTTTGTTAATTTCCAGGGCTTCCAGCAGGTTGAGTTCATGGCCTTTGTTTGCTAAGTGAAGGACATAGGACATTTGCTGATAGTTGTGACCCTCACTCAGTACATGCTCAGCAAATGCAGGGTCAGAATTCTGCAACCTCCAGCTGCGTTCATGCTCAGCCAGCCTAGTTGCTACATCTCTGCCTGATTGATCAATGTAAACTTGTCACACTCACAAGGGGAGGCCACGACGTTTGAAATGCAGATTTACTGCAAACTTCGTATACTCGCAGTACTCCATGAGGGCAACAAAATGTGTAAGTAGTAGCACGTACTTCTCAAGTGTTATTGAGAAAATCGCAAGATAATTTCGGTCGTCAAATATCTATCTGTACATGGCAATTTTTACCATGAAGCAGTGGCAGCTGAGTGGTTAGCGTTCAAACCCCGTAATCGCTGGATTGAGTCCCGTTCGTCCATTATTTTTTTATTTTTTTTTTATTTTCAGCACAGTCATTTTTTTACTATTTATATTACAGTCGATATAATGGGAAAAATACATATAATCGGATGAACTTTTATTAAATTTACAATGTTATTTGGCAGTCTACAAATTTTTATCACAAATAATATAATATTCATAACTATTGACTAGTAAACGACCAAACGCATAAACTGATACTGAAAATGTATGCTTCTCTGTGATCTGAGAAATCCCTTATACCTGGAAGGAGCCTGAAACAACTTGTTACCTCCAAATTTTAACTGGCACAGACGGCTTTCGATAGATGTACAGTTGATCATCACTTTTGACATTACGAGTACAAGTTGCAGGATGGTATTTTTTGTAAAAACATGAAAAATATAGTTAAATGGCACCAGCTGCATTGAAGAAATGCTATGTTTCTGCATATACAAGGTCTTTTGAGGTTTTCCATGGAAAAACAAATTTCATTAACATTTTCAAAAACCTCTCTTTCTGCCAATAATTTGGAAGCAAACCATGCATAACGCAGTATTTCCTTAAATATCGGCGCTGATAATTGGTCATGCAGTATCAAGTGTATTTTATAGCGTCTTCACGAGAAGCAATTTCTTGTTCTCTTTCGATTAAATACGAACAATTTTGAAGACACAGACAAGCATACATTTTCAGTTTCACTTTGTGTTTGGTCATTTACTAGTCGATAGTTATGAATATTATATTATTTGTGATAATAAAAATTTATAGACTGCCAAATAACACTGTAAATTTAATAAAAGTTCATCTGATTACACATATTTTTCCCATTATATCAATTGTAATATAAATAGTAAAGAAAATGACTGTGTTGAAAATTAAAAAACTGACGAATGGGACTTGATCCAGCGATTACGGAGCTTGAACACTATTCACTCGGCTGCCGCCACTTCATGGTAAAAATGGCCACGCACAGGTATATATCTGATGACCGGAATTATCTTGCGATTTTCTCAATAACTCCTAAGAAGTACGTGCTACTGCTTACACATTTTATTGTCTTCATGGAGTACTACGGGTGTACGAAGTTTACAGTAAATCCGCATTCCAAACGTTGTGGCCTCCCCTTGTCAGAAACGGTAGTTCTGTATACCTCACTGTTGGCTAATAACTGGATCTTGTCTGTCGTGCTCTTAACATAGTAGGAAAGCCTATACTTGCAGGCTTTCCGTGCTTTGGCTGCAATCTGTGATACCTCTCCTTGATATGTTAATGTACACCATTTCTTGGAGACAGTGGATGAGAAGCAGGTGGGCATAGAGGAGGGTTATGATTTTCCATTTTTGTTTCCTATGCAATATGTGCTCAATGACTGGACTGTACCATTGGCTGCGGCAATAAATTTTCTTGTATCTAACTGTGCTTTAAAATCATCTCTGGACATGGGGATAGATATTTTTTCCTATATTCATTAAGTTCTTTCATTTTATTGAAGTTGCCTATGTAATCCATAAAGACTGTAATTTCAGTTGTTAATGCTTTCTTTTAACTGGTACTTGTATTACTTTGTATGTTTAATACCTCTTGCAGTTGTCTCACCAAATATTGTTTTTATTTTACTTGGTTCATTTATTTTAAGCAAACTGTTACACAGTCACAGTTTTAAGTATAATGTTAATGTTTTACCTGTTTGCTCCTTTTGTATTTGTGTACTGTTCAGCTTTTTTATGTTTTAAAATGCAATAGTACAACACTCACAAAGATTGCATTTACTGTATGTTCCCTCAGACTCCTCCAATTTCCTGCATTTATTCACTTCTGTTTATCTTATGGATATTGCTTAAGTTCCTCATGTATTCTGTAGTTAAATTGATAATTCTTTCTTCTTTTAATTGGTTTATATATCACTCCCCATGTTTTACACATTCTGAAGTAGCCTTGTCAAGTACTAATTTTATTTTATTACTTTTGTTTACTAATAGAAACTGTTATGTAGGCATGCTCTTCCTATTTTGTGCTTAAGTTTTTCCTGTCTACTCTGTTTTTATTTATTTACTGTTCAATTTTTTTACTTTTTCATTGCATTGCCACCACACTGTCAAAGATGTTACTTACTGTATGTTTCTGCTTCAATCTAGATGTGTAACTTCTCTTCTAATGTTGTTTAGAAACATTATAACTTCTTTGATGACAATATTCAGTAAATGTCTGAAGATGGCCTTGTAAGCCGAAAACCAGTTAAAACAATAAAACTAATACTGTAGAACAAAAGCAAACTAGTGCTTTTCATTTATTACAATGTTGTTCTACCAATAAATGGAAGATTCTGTTAACAAGTTTATATACCAACTAGCTCCGCAGATGACAAAGAGATTGAAGAAATTTATGATGAGATAAAATAAATTCATATAGTGAAGGGAGGCGAAAATTTAATAGTCGTGGGAGACTGGAATTCGATAGTAGGAAACGGAAGAGAAGGAAAAGTTGTAGGTGAATGCGGAATGGGGGTAAGGAATGAAAGAGGAAGCTGCCTGGTAGAATTTTGCACACAGCGGAACTTAATCATAGCTAACACTTGGTTTAAAAATCATGAAAGAAGGATGTATATGTGGAAGAGGCCTGCAGACACTGGAAGGTTTCAGATCGATTATATAATGGTAAGACAGAGATTTAGGAAACTGGTTTTAAACTGTAAGAGATATCCTGGGACAGATGTGGACTCTGACCACAATCTATTGGTTATGAACTGCAGATTAAAACTGAAGAAACTGCAAAAAGGTGGGAATTTAAGGAGATGGACCTGGATAAACTGAAAGAACCAGAGGTTGTAGAGAGTTTCAGAGACAGCATTAGGGAACAATTGACAAGAACGGGGGAAAGAAATACAGTAGAAGAAAAATGGGTAACTTTGAGAGATAAAATAGTGAAGGCAGCAGAGGATCAAGTAGGTAAAAAGACGAGGGTTAGTGGAAGTCCTTGGGTAACAGAAGAGATACTGAATTTAATTGATGAAAGGAGAAAATATAACAATGCCATAAATGAAGCAGGTAAAAGGAAACACAAACGTCTCAAAAATGAGATCGACAGGATGTGAAAAATGGTTAAGCAGGGATGGCTGAAGGACAAATGTAAGGATGTAAAGGCATATATCCCTTGGGGTAAGATAAATACTGTGTACAGGAAAATTAAAGAGACCTTTGGAGAAAAGAGAACTACTTGTATGAATATCAAGGGCTCAAATGGAAAACCAGTTCTAAGCAAATAAGGGAAAGCAGAAAGGTGGAAGGAGCATATAGAGGGTCCATACAAGGGTGATGTACTTGAGGGCAATATTATGGAAATGGAAGAGTATGTAAATGAAGTTGAAATGGGAGATATGATACTGTGTGAAGAGTTTGACAGAGCACTGAAAGACCTAAGTCCAAACAAGGCCCTGGGAGTAGACAACATTCCATTAGAACTACTGACAGCCTTGGGAGAGCCAGCCCTAACAAAACTCTACCATCTGGTGAGCAAGATGTATGAGACAGGCAAAATACCCTCAGACTTCAAGAAGAATAAAATAATTCCAATGTCAAAGAAAGCAGGCGTTGACAGGTATGAAAATTACTGAACTATCAGTTTATATATCTAAAAACAAAGATGATGTGACTTACCGAACGAAAGTGCTGGCAGGCCGACAGAAACACAAACAAACACAAACATATACACACGAAATTCTAGCTTTCGCAACCAACGGTTGCTTCGTCAGGAAAGAGGGAAGGAGAGGGAAAGACGAAAGGATGTGGGTTTTAAGGGAGAGGGTAAGGAGTCATTCCAATCCCGGGAGCGGAAAGACTTACCTTAGGGGGAAAAAAGGATGGGTATACATTCGCACACACACACATATCCATCCGCACATACACAGACACAAGCAGACATTTGTAAAGGCAAAGAGTTTGGGCAGAGATGTCAGTCGAGGCGGAAGTACAGAGGCAAAGATGTTGAAAGACAGGTGAGGTATGAGCGGCGGCAAATTGAAATTAGCGGAGATTGAGGCCTGGCGGATAACGAGAAGAGAGGATATACTGAAGGGCAAGTTCCCATCTCCAGAGTTCTGACAGGTTGGTGTTAGTGGGAAGTATCCAGATAACCAGGACGGTGTAACACTGTGCCAAGATGTGCTGGCCGTGCACCAAGGCATGTTTAGCCACAGGATGATCCTCATTACCAACAAACACTGTCTGCCTGTGTCCATTCATGTGAATGGACAGTTTGTTGCTGGTCATTCCCACATAGAAAGCTTCACAGTGTAGGCAGGTCAGTTGGTAAATCACGTGGGTGCTTTCACACGTGGCTCTGCCTTTGATCGTGTACACCTTCCGGGTTACAGGACTGGAGTAGGTGGTGGTGGGAGGATGCATGGGACAGGTTTTACACCGGGGGCGGTTACAAGGGTAGGAGCCAGAGGGTAGGGAAGGTGGTTTGGGGATTTCATAGGGATGAACTAAGAGGTTATGAAGGTTAGGTGGACGGCAGAAAGACACTCTTGGTGGAGTGGGGAGGATTTCATGAAGGGTGGATCTCATTTCAGGGCAGGATTTGAGGAAGTCGTATCCTTGCTGGAGAGCCACATTCAGAGTCTGATCCAGTCCCGGAAAGTATCCTGTCACAAGTGGGGCACTTTTGGGGTTCTTCTGTGGGAGGTTCTGGGTTTGAGGAGATGAGGAAGTGGCTCTGGTTATTTGCTTCTGTACCAGGTCAGGAGGGTAGTTGCGGGATGCGAAAGCTGTTTTCAGGTTGTTGAACTATCAGTTTAATAAGTCACGGCTGCATAATATTAACACAAATTATTTACAGATGGATGTAGAAGCTGACTTTGGGGAAGATCAGTTTGGATTGCATAGAAATGTTGGAACAAGTGAGGCAATATTGACCCTGCAACTTGTCTTAGAAGATTAGATTAAGGAAAGGCAAACCTACGTTTCTAGCATTTGTAGACTTAGAGAAAGCTTTTGACAATGTTGACTGGAATACCCTCTTTCAAATTCTGAAGGTGGCAGGGGTCAAATACAGGGAATGAAAGGCTATTTACAATTTATACGGAAACCAGACGGCAGTTACACGAGTCGAGGGGCACGAAAGGGAAACAGTGGTTGGGAATGGCGTGAGACAGGGTTGTAGCTTATCCCCGATGTTATTCAATCTGTATAATGAGCAAGCAGAAAAGGAAACAAAAGAAAAATTTGGAGTAGGATTTAAAATCAATGGAGAGGAAATAAAAACTTTGAGGTTTGCCAGTGACATTGTAACTCTCTCAGAGACAGCAAAGAACCTGGTAGAGCAGTGAACGGAATGAACAGTGTCTTGCAAGGATGATATAAAATGAACATCAACAATAGCAAAACGAGGATAATGGGATACAGTCAAATTAAATCAGGTGATGCTGAGGGAGTCAGATTAGGAAATGAGACACTTAAAGTAGTAGATGAGTTTTTAGGGAGCAAAATAACTGATGATGGACCAAGTAGAGAGGATAAAAAATGTAGAATGGCAATGGCTAGGAAAGCGTTTCTGAAGAAGAGAAATTTGCTAACATCGAGTATAGATTTAAGTGTCAGAAAGTTTTTTATGAAAGTATTTGTTTGGAGTGTAGCCATGTATGGAAATAAAACATGGACGACAAATAGTTTAGACAAAAAGAAAATAGAATTTTCGAAATCTTTGCTATCTACAGAAGAATGCTGAAGATTAGATGTGTAGATCACGTAACTAATTAGGAGGTACTGAATAGAATTGTGGAAAAGAGGAATTTGTGGTGGCACAAGTTGACTAGAATAAGGGATCGATTGGTAGGATCTAGGGATCACCAATTTAGTATTGGTGGGCAGTGTGGAGGGTAAAAATTGTATATGGAGACCAAGAGATGAATATACTAAGCAGATTAATAAGGATGCAGGTTGCAGTAGTTACTTGGAGACGACAAAGTCTGCATAGGACAGAGTAGCATGGAGAGCTGCATCAAATCAGTCTCTGGACTGAAGACCATAACAACAGCAACAACAACAGCAACATTACTGGTACCCCAGAAGAAAAAATACCACCGTAAGTAAATAATACACTGTTAACACCATTTAATATACTCATGAATGAATTTTGACTGCAAATCAGTGCCTGGCTTGTTAAATTCTATGTAATGGTGTGTGACTTCAATATGACAAAATAAACATGTGAATGTCTTCTGAATTACTATTTCCATTACATCCCTTGATATTCATGATATGAAACATCCCTTTACTCTTTTATTACATCACATTATGAGGGATTTGGACCAAACCAACCATTCCGTTAAGCATTTCATTCAGCAAGCAATTCGCAGATGACGTCAGCTCGAAAAACATGAAAACTGGATTTGGCCCATTCTGGATCTCAGCCCTTCATATATGATCTTGACTGTTTACATAAAGAAACAGAACTACTTATATTTAAGAAAAGTACAGTGAAGCTATAAAAAAGGAAACATAAACAATGATACAACAGAGCATTCAGGCAACGTAGGTAAGGGAGCCTGGTGACTAATTAATATACATTGTACAACCACCAGCAGGATGCAGTATTCAGTATTCAGTTTATTCACCACTGACCACTTACAGCGGAATAGGTCTGAACATTAAATATACAATTAACAATAACTTTACAGTAAAGTTTTTACAATTTAATTCCTTTTCTTTTAGGAATATTCTTATATACTAATGTCAATGATTACTTCAAAATATCCTGTTATCTTATAAAATGGGTGTTTGAGTAACCAGTCTTAAACCTTACGTTTGAAAATATTACAGGTCAGTGACCGAGCAGATGCTGGAAGTTTGTTGAAGAGTTTTAAACTCAGATGTATAGATTCACAACAGTTAATATCACGTGCTTGATAAAGAGGGGGCGGCAGTGTTCTTTGGGCTTAACTTTGCTCATTATTCTGATTACTTTTTTTTGAATTTTCAGAATTTCACTGACAAAGCAAGAATGTCCCCATAAAAATATGCCGTAGGAAATGTGTGACTGAAAGAGGCCAAAATATACCACCTTTAGACACTCATCAGTGACTACATCTGTCAGTCTCCAGATGAGATAACACACTCTTGCTATTCTCTTGCAGATACCCGTCCTTTTTTCCCCCTAAGGTAAGTCTTTCTGCTCCCGGGACTGGAATGACTCCTTACCCTCTCCCTTAAAACCCACATCCTTTCGCCTTTCCCTCTCCTTCCCTCTTTCCTGATGAGGCAACAGTCTGTTGTGAAAGCTTGAATTTTGTGTGTGTGTTTGTGTTTGTTTGTGTGTCTATTGACCTGCCAGCGCTTTCGTTCGGTAAGTCACATCATCTTTGTTTTTAGATATAGTTATTTAGTTGACTGTACATTACATATTCAAAAACTTTAGAGAAAATTGGGACAATAGAAACTGGTCGATAGTTTTGGGGCAGATGCTTATCTCCCTTTTTAAAGACTGGTATCACTTTAGCAGTTTTGAGCGCATCTGGGAAAACTCCAGATTCTAAACACATATTAAAAATGAAAGAAAGAGGTTGACAGATAAGGTGTATTATTTTTTTCATTACATAGTTAGAAAACCAATAACAGTCCATACTTTTGGAGTTGGTGAACCTTGCCACAGCTTTTACAATATCCTCTGGGGTGACAACATCCCAGTGAAAAGTATACATCCAATGGGGCACAGCACCAAGATGATCTAGTGCACAAGTGCCATTTTGCTTGATTTTGTTTTTCAGCTCGCTCACTGAGGTTAGGAAGTAATTATTTACTTCTTCTGGGACCAGCATTGCATCTTGTGTATGGGTTTGTGAATTATATTGGTTGATGATATCCCATGCTGCTTTACATTTGTTGGGAGCACTTTCAATGTAATGTTCACATGCTTTTTTTTTGGCCAAGGACAGTTTGTCTTTGTAGATTTTTTTGCATTTTAGATAAGCTCTATAAGAAGTATTATCTAACTCAGGTCCTTGTTTACAAGAATTTTTATATATTCTGTACAGTCTGAGCATCTTCTCCCTAGTGAGAGCTAGCTCATCAGTATACCATTTTAGCTGTTTGTTTTTCTGTTTATGCTTAGGGATACTTTTGATTAATGGTGAGCAGGAGTACCACAACTCTATGAGTATTTCCAGGAAGTTGTTAAACACCATTTCACCAGCACCCTCCTCAGGTTGTGTGTTGTATACAGAGTCCCAGTTAACATCAGATATTCTGTCAATAAATAAATTAATATATTCATCTTTCTGCCCTCTTACCCATGTGGCATTAGACTTGATTCTGACTGATTTGTCTGATTTCGGCAACTGATCACAGGAGAATGTTAAAATCAATGGTTCATGATCAGCTAGGGCTCCACTGGCAAGTCTGACATCATACATGTCTCTAGAAAAATTTACTATAATATTATCTAAGCACGCCTTATCCCATGTTGGTGTGTAATTTGTACATTGTAAATTTAGTGATCTTAAGATATTAAAAAAACGTTCTAGTAACACGTTTATCACTGTTGGCCATTTCAATGTTGAAATCGCCACAGATAATTAGTTTTATGTTAGATTTTAGTATTTTCCTCATAAGCAGCTCAAATCTTTCGAAAAATGTATTTACATCTCCTCCTGGTGATCTATATAAGCTAACGATTATGGTACTCTCTACGTTTAGTCTTATACAGGTAAATTCTCCATCTAGTTCTGCACAGTAAGAGCTAACATCTATTTTAGTAAACATTATACTATCTTTAACAAATATTAGGGCACCTCCATTCTTTCTTTCACTTCTACACATAATGTCTGCAACAGCATGCAAAGTGAACCAGTAAGCATTAGACATGAAAGGCACCTCATGATAGATCCAAATGAAATATGTGAATTGTACAATAAGCACTTTATTTCTCCTTTTGGTTAACCAATCCCCATTATAGATCTACTGGCTGAGGCACCAAATAATATCACACATGGTGTAGGGCTAGAATTTATGGAGGCATACCCACATGAGATATTTAATGCAACACAAAAGCTAAAGAACAACAAACATTCATCTGAATGGGAAGGTATCTCAAGCGTGGTGTTGTAGAAATGTACCAATAAAATGAAATGATAATTAAATCGACACCTTACCAGCAAACAGGCGTTGACATACAACATTGGGGACATGTTGAAAATGTGTGCCCTGACCGGGACTCAGACCCGGGATCTCCTGCTTACATGGCAGACGCTCTATCCATCTGAGCCACCGCGGGCACAGAGGATAGAGTGCCTGCAGGTATTTATCCCTAGCACGCTCCTCGTGAGATCAACATTCCGAACATGTCCACACCACTACATTTGTAACGCGCCTAATAGACGTTTGCCCATCAAGTCCCGGTCGGGGCACACATTTTCAACATGTCCCCAATGTTGTATATCAACACCTGTTTGCAGCTAGGGTGTCGATTTAATTATCATTTCATTCTAGAGAAGCTGCACGGTCATCAATGGTATTTGTTCTTCTACCTTCATATACCAATAAAATCACTAAACCCTTTACTTATCTTATTAATTACAGTATTAGGGATACATACATGTATACAAGTCCATTACAAACAACTCTGTGCTCCAGGCATCTGCAGCTGTGGTAACGCAGCTTGCAAAAAGAACATATTGTGCAGCTACATGATAATCTTTACTGGAACATGACTGGTTTTGTGGCCAACAGCCAAAGCCAAAGCCAAACCCCTAAGAAGTAAAATCTGAATGATATCCATATGGTGCAGTGGATCCATGTTATGTCATAAGATCATGATAACAAAGTCCTAATAATGACACTCACTAAGCATACAATCCTTTAAGTGACTGTACCTAGATAACACTGCAACCAATCTCACTATTTTATCATTTGTGTTTGTTCCCCAACTGGCACGCAAGAACAGCTTAAGTGTGTGGTGCAGTAAAGTGAACACTTCTATTAAATTCAGCAAGAGTGTTGCTTTTAATTTAACAAAAAAGTTTTCATGTCACACAATATTCGATAAATATCTAGTTATAGGAAACTTGGCTTTGTGTGCAAAAAATATTGTGAATTATAATGCAAGTATTAAAGGAAATGGGCTTCAGGTTGGAGTGAATGCTGAAGTATAACAGACAATATGTGAGTGAGATGCACTGGCTTTACAAACAAAGGAACCAGTAAGTGCTACTGGGTGGTCTGTGGAAATACTTGACAGTCTGTGACAGAGATGCACTGGCTTTACAAGCAAATGGAACCAAAAAGTGATTGTCGGTGGTGTGTGGAAATACTTCCTCAAAATGCTGGCAATGGACAATTCCAGTGTGTTGAGAAAGAGCACTGATTCTCACTGGGCAGACCTGGCTGTGAAAAAATTATCACTGACAGAGAGGACTCATCACTAACTGGCTTGGAAGCTGGGAAAAACATTCTTTCACTACACCTGTGGCTCTGTGAGAAACATAATGGAGGAGCTAACTTTCCTGTAGGTGCGCGACCATTGTGAAGCCAAGACTCCTTTTTGGGGGGGAGGTAGACTGTCTGCGACATGTCATGAGCCATCATCCTGTTGGAGGACAAGCCCATGAAAACACTTGCTGAAGGTGTGTACATGAAAATCCATCCACAAAAACTGGGGGACTTTTGAGAGGTTTCAGAGGAAAGTTGGCATCCTGGAACTAGGAATCAAGATGAGGAGCACTGCCAAGGAGCAATTATCTATTGGCTGGCAGTGATATTTCATTATCCAATGATAAGAGGATGCAGCAACACAGTTTCAGCACTCTGGAAGCACAACAGGGGGAAGACTTGGATCAAAACTAGTGAGCTGTAGTATGAAGATACTACATTTCAGTAGAGTGATGAGATTCAGTAATCACTGTACCATTATTTGGCATGCTCATTAATAGTTGTGGATTGCTGACTTACAGTCATCCAAAGCACTGCACTTTCAGTTATGTGGCACTTGCGACCCGAGAAGAGGAAGCTGCCTACCCCTTGAGGAATGGACAGTAGTGCGCTGGAAAAGGAACAATCATTATCTGACAGGAGCAAAATCAACTTGGTGGTGGATGGCTCTCTTAATCTGTGTGGAGGAAGCAGCAACAGACAACTTGGGTGTGCTGTGGATCTGCATGGGGACAAACGTACAGAGTGCACGTGAACAGTTCCTAGGCCAGACAATGTATTCAGTCAATTGTTTATGAAATGTTATGGTGGCTGTACAGAGTAACAGGTGCTAGCCATCATTTGTATAGTGCTGCTGTAACTGATTTTGACCTTTCTCTTTGACACCTAGTTCATGGTGTCCTTTTAAGATTCTTTCGGGTGTCAGTTATTTTATTGCCACCCCAAGAATTGCTAATTTGAAAACATGGCAGACTTTATTGACACCCATCTATTGCAAGATAGTCAAATGTGGATTTATTCATTTCTATGAAATCAGTTTTAAATTATTTACATTTTATTTTAAATTGTTACATTTCTAAGTGGTTAGTTTTGTTTTCAAACATTGTCTGTTAAATAAAGTTCACAAATGATTCACCAAATGTGACTGGTCACAACTGACCCCAGCCTTTCACTACCTGTCCACATCAACTGTCCTACTAAATAATGGCAAAAATTTGTGGTAACCCTATTGGCCTGTTACGGTTTTATTCGGTGGACATTTTTGGTGGAGACACTGACTGATGAATGAGGCTCCATAATAATTCTTTTGAGAGACTTTGAGCTGTGACTGCGTCTCAAGACTTTGTGGGTAGGACATGGTCTACACTTGGATTTGGCACTGATCTGATTCCTTCATAACTTCAGCCTACTCCTTGTTCTTCTAATTTCCATTCCCTTATTTTCTGGATTTCACTCCAGTTTGATGCTTATTCTCATGAGCATTCAACATTGTTTTCTTTTCTCCCAACTGATGCTGATTGTGGAGTCAGACTTCAATAGTGATCCAAGTTTTGACTCTGCTGTCAATGAGTTATTCTCATGATCACTATCATCCTGTACATACCTCATTTGTTGGGAGCTGCCTTTGTGATTTGGCTGCATACAAAACTTCACTCTTGTGATAGCACCAATCCCTTGTAGGGCAACTACCTGAATGACAAATGTGCCAGCCATATAACCCTTGACATTGACCATAGTGATAATCCTCTTGGTCTTAACAAAGGAAATAGGACATTCAACTGCTGACAACTGTCAAACATCTGCCATGCATTGCCCACTCACAGAGATGCAGGACAAGACAACAGTCCAGAATAGATGTTGCAACAGATCAATGTGCACCAACAGCCAACTCTGCATTGCCAATTGTCAATTCAAGACTTTGGTGGGATCTAACTGACAATTCAGCTCCTCAGCGAAGCCATTTTGTTTTGATTTTACCATCCGTGTTCACCTCTTAATCATTCTGATGTTTCAGCAGAACTGGTGAAGAGGTGACTTACAGTTTAATTAATGTAAATGTCGTGTGACTAGGGCCTCCCATGCAATAGATCGTTCGCTGGGTGCAAGTCTTCCAATTTGACGCCACTTCAGCAACTTGCGTGTCGATGGGGATGAAATGATGATGATTAGGACAAGACAACACCCAGTCCCTGAGCGGAGAAAATCTCCGACCCAGCCAGGAACTGAACCCGGGCCCTTAGGATTGACACTGACCACTCAGCCACCAGGGGCGGACAGATTAATTTATGTGATGTTGAAGCCTGGTATCTAGCAAACAATAAATTACTGAATTTTTCCCTGTATCTCCACTAAAAATTCCTGTTTATCACATTTTAGCTCAATAAATTATTTGTGTTACCACAAGGTATTTTCAAAATGAACAATGAGAAGAAACTGTCAATAGAGAGAAGTGATTCTGTGGCTGCGAGAACTGTGTTTTTTGAAAACAATTCCGGAGATTTTGGATAAGTGAGAATCTTTCATTTATGAACATAAGTCAACCAGGTGAGAATCTTTCACAAAGTCATTGTGATGGAAACTGTGCAATGGGACTGTTGCTACGAAAGTTTCAGTGAGTAAAGCCTCTATTACCACTCAGACAGGCTCATCAGGCATGTTTTCCATTTCTCATGGTTAGATCATACTCAAGGCATCAAAGTAAAAGATTTCTGAGGGACACCATTGTGAAATGTCACACAGTGTTTTAAATAATGGGTTTCAAACAAGTTATTGCCATATCTTCTCTGAAGTTTGAGGAAAAAAGAAATATTAAGGCTTCACTCGTGTTGACAATGAAGTCATTAGACATGGAGCACGAACTTGAACTGGAGAAGGAAGTAGACAGTATATCCTGACAAAGGAACCATCACAGTATTTGCCTTAAGCAATTCAGAGAAGCCACAGAAACTCTAAATCTGGTCAGCCAAATGGAGATCTGAGTCACTGTTTTCCTGAATGTGAGTTTAATGTCTTACTATTGTGCCACCTCGTTTGGTCCCACCTCGTTTGGACAAGATCACAAAACAGCAAGGGCACTATAATTTTTATGTGGGCATACTGCTTGCAAAATGCAGAAAAATTGCATGGTGAGGATTACAGTGAGGAATGTTATGGAGCCTTTCATCATAAATTAAATTATTTATTTAATTGTTTAATTCCACATTTTTAGTTACATGCTTGTGTTCATTGGTACAGGAACACTTTGTTAGAATTTGTCCTCAGGAATATTTATTATGCCATACATTATTCTCAATTTTAAAACAGAAAGGAAGAAGACTAATAAGTTCTTCACAGTCCTTATGACTTTTTGTCTATTTACCTTTAACTGCAACTTCTAATTTTACAGCATTCAAAGGACAAGTGCTCAGCAGAAAATCTCTTCCTTGTACTAAATAAGTGTCAACTTGATTCCAGAGAGGAGCTATGTGAGCAACAAGAGTATACCGAAGACATGCTTCGTATATAGAATTTGAAAGATGGATTGGTCCTTGTTCCTGAAACAATTAACACACATATTTTTAAAATCTACATATAAACATAAAGAACATAAGCTAAGAGCTACAGTGCATATAAGTGATTAACTAAACACACTTATCAGGGCATGTGGCAATGAAAAATTTAAAACTATAATTTTAGTATAGTCTTTGCAAACTAAGTAGTACTACCCCATCACTTTAACTGGTGCAGTCACAGGCTCATTCAGTTAACTTAGTCATTGCTCAATTCCAAGATTATAACATGATCACTAACCACTTTTAAACAAATATCATACACTAACAAAAAAAAAAATAAATAAAAAAAATAAAAAAATAAATAAATAAATAAAAATAAAAAATAAAAAAATAAAATAAAAAAATTGTGTAGAGTAATGAAATATAGGGAATATCTTCATCTAGGTAACATCTGTAAGTATATCTAAAAACAAAGATGATGTGACTTACCAAACGCAAGCGCTGGCAGGTCGATAGACACACAAACATACACACAAAATTCTAGCTTTCGCAACCAACGGTTGCTTTGTCAGGAAAGAGGGAAGGAGAGGGAAAGACTAAAGGATGTGGGTTTTAAGGGAGAGGGTAAGGAGTCATTCCAATCCCGGGAGTGGAAAGACTTACCTTAGGGGAAGAAAAGGACGGGTATACACTCGCAAACACACACATATCCATCCACACATATATGTACATGTGTGGATGTGGATGTGTGGATGGATATGTGTGTGTGTGCGAGTGCAATACTGCAGAATAGACATAATCTTTCAGATGTAGAAGCACACCTACGAACTTTTGTCTATGTCTCACAACTTCTTCTTGGTGCTACAATTTTTTTCTCCATAAGTGTATGTGGATCTGGAGTACACAGTGTACAATTATTCACACATAATAATTTGTGTGCACCACTAGTTATTCATGTTGGTACGGCATTTCCTGATTTATGCATCAAAAATATAAGAAAAAAATAAACATGAGAAATGCATGGAACACAGGTAACAAAATACATTCATGAATTAGCAATGCCTACCTAGTAACATCGGACACCCTCTTAAGCCCTGATGAGGGCAGTGAGATATCATGATATAGACTCCATGAGACACCAAAAGCATTGAGAAACAGTCAAACACGTTAGAGCTCAACTGCTGCCTATGAGCCAAAGAGGCTGGGTGCAAGTACCTACATCTTGCCCATTGTGTCACATGTGTTCACAATATGATTAAAGTCAGATGGTTGGGTGGACCGCAAGAGCACGCTCACAGTTACTGAAGGAAGGAAGGAGGATTAGGGTGGAAGGAAGATTAGGATTTAATGTCCCATCGACATTGAGGTCTTTAGATAGGAAGCACAAGCATTGAGAAACAGTCAAACACGTTAGAGCTCAACTGCTGCCTATGAGCCAAAGAGGCTGGGTGCAAGTACCTACATCTTGCCCATTGTGTCACATGTGTTCTCAATATGATTAAAGTCAGATGGTTGGGTGGACCGCAAGAGCACGCTCACAGTTACTGAAGGAAGGAAGGAGGATTAGGGTGGAAGGAAGATTAGGATTTAATGTCCCATCGACATTGAGGTCTTTAGATAGGAAGCACAAACATTGAGAAACAGTCAAACACATTAGAGCTCAACTGCTGCCTATGAGCCAAAGAGGCTGGGTGCAAGTACCTACATCTTGCCCATTGTGTCACATGTGTTCACAATATGATTAAAGTCAGATGGTTGGGTGGACCGCAAGAGCATGCTCACAGTTACTGAAGGAAGGAAGGAAGATTAGGGTGGAAGGAAGATTAGGATTTAATGTCCCATCGACATTGAGGTCTTTAGATAGGAAGCACAAGCTTGGATTGTTTCAGGGATGGGGAAGCGAATCAACCATCCCTTTTGTAATAAACCATCCAGGCATTTTCCAGGAGTGATTTAGAGAAATAAGACAAAACCTAAACCTGGATGGATGTGAACCATCATGCTCCCAAATGCGAGTTTAGTGTGCTACACAATGACAGTTTTTTCCCCAAACCACTTTGCAAGATGTTTCAGGGGTGCAAACAGATGTGTGTTGGGTAGCTTTGTTTCTACATAAACTGTACCCACACAAAATCCAAATAATGCTTTTCTCACATGACCTTCTGAGAGCCATGGATCGAGGCAATTAGGTGCATGCAGTATTTCTTTGCTTCCAAAAAGCATTTGACTCAGCACCACACCAACACTCATCAATGAGAATACTGTCATATGGAGGTATCAAATGAAGTTTGTTACTGAACTGAGAACTTATTGGCAGAGATTTATCTTTGATGGAAAGACACTGACAGATGTAGAAGCAACTTCAAACATATCCAAGGAAAGTGTGTTTGAGATCCTGGCTTTTCTTTTTTCATATCAATGATGTAACAAATAATTCGTATTAATATAACTTCAGACTTTTCACAGATGGTATAGTGATAATATATAATACAGTAGATGAAAAAGATCAGTCAAATATTAATAATATTTTAGTGTGGTGCATAGACTCAAAACTTCTTTTTAACTGCTCTAAAATGGAAAACTGTGCATTCGACAGAAAGAAAAAAAAATGCAGTGTCATGTGACTACAATATCAATGAGGCACAACTATAATCAGTCGAGTCACTCAAATATGGGTGTGTAATACTTCATGGTGATATGAAATGTAATGATCACATAGGCTCAACCATAGGCAAAGCAGACGGCTGATTCAAGTTCAGTGATAGGATACTGGGAAAATGCTACAAGTCTACGTAGGAGACTGCTTACAAAATAATTGTGTGATGCATGCTAGAATGTTACTTAAATGAGTGGGAGCCATGCCAATGTAGTCAACAAGGGATGCTGAAAGCATACAAAGGACAGCAGGAATAGTCACAGGCTTGTCTGACTCACAAGAGAGCAGTATAGAAATGCTGAAAAGCCTGAACTAGCAGATGCTTGGGGATGGACAATGAAAATCCCCTGAAAGCCTTCTTACAAACTTTCAAAGACTAGTATTCAGTGAGAAATCCAGGAGTATTCTATTCTTGCACCCACACTAATCTTACACCCAAACCTCCAGATCGGTACCAACCGTTGTGTGTTGATAGAGTATCAACCAAAATATCGATTTAGTTCATACTTTTTTTTTAACAGTTTACGTGTGAAATTGTTATATGGGAGAACATTTTTCTGACACGTAAAAGGAGGTTTCAGAGTTTGTAGCAATGTCCTTTTGGCAGTCTGCTTTTGCTTCATTAGCTGAAACTAGCAAACCTATAGAGTACATTTTTATAGATAGGTACATGAACATTGCTGCAAATTCCGAAACGTCCCTTTACATGTCAGAAAAATGTTCTCCCACACAACAGTTTCACATGTAAACTGTTAAAAAAAAAAAAATTCACTATCAGTGGGTTTTCGAACTCGGGACTTTTAGTACAACAATCTCACAGTCTATCAGCACACCTATGACAGATTTGCATGTTAATTGACTTTTACTATACTCCTTAGTTGTGATCTTACTTTTAATTACCATTTACACATGTTCTACTGCATGATAGCACACAGCACACACTAAATCGATGTTTTGGTTAATATTCTATCGACACACACAATGTTTTGTACCGATCTGGGTGTCTGACACCTGGAGGTTTGGTCAGTATCTTATGGTCTGTGGTGAGTAGAGGCATATCTTTAGCTGAAAGTTTCTGCATCCCATAGTGAGGAGATGGTTCTGGATTAATGTCTTCTCACTCCTTGTTGTTTTGTCGAGCACTGAGTTTGGTGTATCAACAGTTACAATCAGTGACTGTCAATGGTAACTTCTGTCACCAACATGTTATTGCCCATGCAGCAGACTCTAGCGATGGTGGTTTTTCCAAAACACAAGAACTCATGACAAACTCTTTGACAAAATGGTATGTACAAAGCCTAATGACTACACTAATTTGGAGACAGAGTGTCTGATGTGTTACTTCATGGCTACCATAAAGTGCATTGATGTCAGTTGACTTACTCCCTTCACATTCAGTTGTCATGACTGCATTCAGTAAAATGGGAACAGAGGCTATGTAATAGCAAAGGGGAGACTTCAGCAATAGGGCACTAGAACTGAAAAAATAATAAATTAAGAAATAAAAATAAAAGCTGCCAGATCTGAAACGAGGACTTAATGTAGACCCCAAAATAATCAATAAGGGCCATGATGTAGCAGCTTGGTCAATTCTACTTCTCTGCATACATTAGAGGGTCAGGCATTATACATCTGCCAAAACTAGTTACTACAAACTTATAGTAATCACATGGTATCTGGTGGTGATCACAAACGGTAAAAACAGCTAGGAGTCTATAAAGGTATATTGGATTGTAGTAACAGTAACATCTCTGTTTCATTTCAGTGCAGCCAGGTAGAAAGTACATTTTCCATACATTATATCTTAAGTACATTGCCCTTTGTGATATTTTAGCAAGGCAGCAATTTACAGTTTTACTCTTTGGATTTGCATTTGCCTTCCTTTCTGCATAGACACAGATAACATAGAGATTAGTTGTGGTTCATTAATCAAATAAACTAGACTGATGAATTTAGCTACTATTTTATGAAAGCACAGTTTAATTAAATACTACTGTGGCATATGAAGTAGTACCCACAATCATACAAGAATGTACTGAATGCATGTTCGAAGTTAGAATCAGCAGTGGTCAAAAATAACTGAAGAACAAGGTACAACATGCTCTCTTTCATCATTTAACAGTAACTACTAATCCTTTACAAATGTACGTTTGCAGAGCTAACTGACAAACAGTGATGGAAGATCAGAGAAAAATTACTTGTTTCATCTCTTTTATGTGATGTCCAAAAAGACAAAATATTAATCATTATCAATTTACGGCTTTTGGACTTTATAAAAATCTTTTTATCGAGGCACGAGAAATGATGACTGTGACAGGATTGGAACTCCATCTCCAGAGGACCTACAGTCTATAATTTAATATTATTGTAAATTCAGTTATCTATCTTATACACATCTTCATTGTGGAACAAATAACTAATACTTTTCCTTGTGAGTTTTCTTACATGTACAATGTGGTGCCAGAAGGATCTGGGATATAAAAACCAAAATGGAAATGACCATAAATGGAAACCTATTCATTTGGATTCGATGTGCAAATTGATGAAGATTTTTCTCATTTTTCTAAATTTCACCACAGCAAATTCTGCACTGAGTACAACCAGTACACATTCTTTTCTAGCTATATTAATATCTGGAAATAACTATGATGTGCTGAATCTTAGCTTCAGTAGTACTTTGGACCTTTTCTGTGAGTTTAAGTAAATACTTTAGTGTATGCAGCATGTATGTAGCATTGTTGCCCATAGTGCTACAAGGTAGTTTTTCTAAATTTGATCTGCCATTTCTGCATGCAACAAATATTTAGGACCAGCCCTCTTGATTTTGGCTTCACCAATTACCTTAAATGCCTGAGAATAATTATTTTCGGTAATATTGTGGTTCAATGAAATTTTCAGTTTTTGCAATGGATTCATGTAGTCACTGTGGCTCTAGGTTGAATGACATGGGTTCACCAGCTTCCAAAACTGAAGCTATGACAGTAAGCATTACTGTACAAATCACTGAACAAAAAATGACTGATAGATTAATAAAATTAGAGTCCATTGTAAGTGTCATGACTTGTACGAGTCAAGAATAGTCTCATACGAGTGCTAGTCAAGAATGGACTCGTATGAGTGCTGAACACTTTCTTCCCAGTGACGAAATAGACAGAGTTGACTCCACTGCATAAAAGTTAGTGCAATAGATTTTACTGTCGAAGAACAGGCCTGCACTGCAGATAAGGTAAATTCAACAGGTTCTATTGGCAAAGACGAGACTCGAATTGTGACAAAAATTAATTCAGTAAAATCTACTGGTGAAAAGGTCAGCATGATAGAATCCAAAATAAAAAATGTTGATCAGGTCATAGCTGAGCAAAGCTGCTTAGCTAATAAGCAGACCAAAATCTAAGCAGCTGCTGAAGTTTATTTGACCACACAATATTGCAATCACATTAGACTGGCTTATTGAGGGAAAGCTTGGTGAGCATGTTTCTTCAATGCAAACGCAAATGCCTCACTGAATTGTGGTAAATCAGTGTTTGTGGTTTAGTTACTGTAACAGATATTGTGTTATAAGTAGTTTTCCTTTAAAGATAAGTAACCCTATATGTTATCCACATTTATTCTAAATTAAGCCAGTTTTGAGTTTTCTAACAATTTTAATTAAGCTTAAAATGCTTTAAGAAAGTAGTAATTTTTAGCATAGGTTTTTGTGTTGCCTTAATAGAAAGTTAGTTTTATGTACTTGCTTCAGTTCTTATAGGGATTTAGCAACTTTTTAGCTCAATATATTAAAAGATAGCAGGTGGGCTTAATTTATTTGTTCACTGTCCTGTAATACACTGCACCAGCCAAAATGCAGCCCCACGGTGAATGCTGTTCTTGAACATGGGATGAGTTGGTTGACATTTGTAAGAAGCTGAAAATTGTCCTGACTAAGGTCAAATGATTGGCAGCTGCTGTGAATTGGTGTGTTGAAAGAGATCCTGAGTCATGTACATATGACACCGGCACCAAAGGTACCTCAATTACTACCCTCTCCTGTTGATCCTGTCTCCTCTGCAGAAAGTACAGAATCTGTCATTTGTCATCCAATTGACTGCAAGTGGCATGTCAATGGTAGATCCAGGTGTCTTGTACAGGGTGGATGGGGACCAGGGAGGACCCAGTGTGTTGTATTGATCCCCTAACCAACAAGTTTCAGGTGTTGTCTTTCACTGAAACTGAGCCAGTGGGACTCATTTCATCTGTTTTGGGGAAACCAGTTCTGTCTGGTGTCAAGAGGAGGTAAATGCAAAAGGGATGGGTCTATTAATCACTGGCAATTCAAATGTATTTTGAATGATAGTGCCCTTCAGGAAAATGGCAGTAAGGAACATAAGAGGCCACCAAATGCTCTCAGTGTGTATGCCTGGGGACCTGAGAGGCTATACCAGTAGCCACTGAGGGAACAGGGTGCTACCAACTGCAGATTGTGATGCCTATGTCTGGGCTCCGAGGTCATACCTGGATCATTACAGCAACTGGATGGTTGAGAAGACCAGCCTTATGCTTGGAGTTTCAATGAAGCTCACAATTTGCAGCACTGTTCCCAGAACTGATTGTGACTCTTTGGTTCTAAGTCGAGTGGAAGGACTGAACCACAGACTTTGAAGGTTCTGTGACACACTAGGCTCCAACTTCATGGACCTGGACTTGTGCCATAGGACTGAGAACTGTAGGGTATCCTTAAATGGGTCAGGTGTACACTAGCTGTAGGAAATCCAGAAGTTTCAGTGTAAGATCGAAAGAAATGCCTCCCACAGGTGAGAGTATTGAAATCCTAATGGTTTGCAACAGAGTGCCAGAGTTTGAAGTGGTCCTGAAAAACAGGTACAGAAAGCTAGTTGACACCTGTAGATTGACAGCAGTGAGATTTTTGGGGAAAATCTGAATGTATATCAAAAGGACAGGCGAATGGGAAATGGAGATGGAACTCAAATCTGTCAAGAAAGAAATTGAAGCTGCATTTGAGATTGTTTGGGTAAGAGTCATTATCAGGGGTAGGCATACAATGATACTTGGATCCTTCTATCGCCCACAAGACTCATCTCCTGATGTAACTCAAAACTTAAGAGAATACCTCAGTTCCTTGTACGTAAGTTCCCCAATCATACTGCAATCATCAGTGGGACTTAAATTATCCAACAATTAACTGGGAAAAATACAGTTTTGTTAGTGGTGGATGTGATAACATATCCTGTGAAACATTACTAAATGCCTTCTTTGAAAACTATCTAGAATAGACACTTAGGGACCCCACTCATGCATTCCATCTTCAGGCCACAAGTGGCCCATTGGGACCATCCGACCACCGTGCCATCTTCAGCTGAGGATGCGGATAGGAAGGGCGTGTTGTCAGCACAACGCTCTCCCGGTCGTTACGATGGTTTTCTTTGACCGGAGCCGCTACTATTCGGTCGAGTAGCTCCTCAATTGGCATCACGAGGCTGAGTGCACCCTGAAAAATGGCAACAGCACATGGCGGCCTGGATGGTGACCCATCCAAGTGCCGGGAACACCCAACAGCGCTTAACTTCGGTGATCTCATGGGAACCAGTGTATCCACTGCGGCAAGACCGTTGCCCAACCCCACTCATAATGGAAATGTATTGGATCTAATGGCAACAAATAGACCTGACCTCTTTGAGGATGTCTTCATCAAACTGGTACCAGTGATCACAAGGCAGTTGCAGCAAAAATGATTAACATAGTACAAAGGACAACCAAAACCAGTAGAAGGATATATATGTTCAGTAAAATAGAGAAAAAATCAGTAGTGTCATATCTCAGTGAGGAACTTGAAACTTTCAGCATAGGGCAGGAGCATGTAAAAGACCTCTGGCTCAAGTTTAAAAGAATAATTGACTATGCACTGGAGAAGTATGTACCCAGTAGAGTAGTTCATAATGGTAGGAAACCTTCTTGATATACAGTCACTGCAAATAAACTTCTAATGAAACAGAGATTACTGCATGATAGATGTAAAACAAAGCATAGGGCTATAGATAGAGATATGCTGATGGAAACGGCTGTTAAGAAAGCAATGCACGATGCCTTCGGTGACTATTATAGCAGAATATTGTCAAATGATACTTCACAAAATACAAAGAAATTCTGGTCGTATGTAAAGGCTACTAATGGCGCAAAAGTTAGTGTCCAAACCCTAGCAAATGAGACAGGAACTGAAACTGAGGGTAGCAAAGCAAAAACTAAAATGCTTAACTCCATTTTGAAATGTTCCTTTACAAAGGAAAACCCAGGAGCATTGTCCATGTTTAACGTAGTGTAGCACTTTGTAGGGTTATGAAATGGAATGATCACATAGGCTCATTGTGGGTACAGCAGGTGGTAGACTTCAGTTTATTAGTAGAGCACTGGGGAAGTGCAATCAATATACAAAGGAGATTGCTTGAAAATCACTAATGTGACCAGTTTGAGAATATTGCTCACGTGTGTGGGACCTGTAACAGATAGTACTAACAGGGAATGTCAAACACAAACAGAGAAGGCAGCATGAATGGCCACAGGTTCGTTTGATCCATGGGAGAGTTTCACAGAGATGCTGATGGAGCTGAACTGGAAGACTCTCGGAGGTAGGCATAAACTATCGCTAGAAAGTTTCCAGAACCAGCTTTAAAGGATGACTCTAGGAATATACTATAACACCCTATGTACTGCTCACATAGGGATCGTGAGGATAAGGTTAGAATAACTAATGCTCGCACAGAGGCATTCAAACAATCATTCTTCCCATGCTCCATATGTGAATGGAATGGGAAGAAACCCTAATAGCTGGTACAATGGGATGTACCCTCTGCCATGCACCTCACAATTGTTTGCAGAACATAAATGTGGATGCAGATGTAGACTGCTCACTAAAGAAAACAAACAGAAGAGGCCATGGAGAAAACAAAAGAACAAGCTCATACTGTGCAGTGGACTGAACAACAGAGCACACAAATAAATACTGAATTTAGAATGACACTCCAAAAGCACTTATAGGGCATTGAGGTGTGCATTGTCAAAGTTACACAAAAATGATTACAAAAACTTAATGTTGGCTACAATGATTATGTGGACAGTTTAAATAACGAAATGCCTTTCTGCATATTTTATGGAGGAAAACTTGCACTGACAGAGACAATTTGCAACTTTTTCACCAGGACATTGTGGCACACACCCTGCTGTTTTCATAAAAATCAGTTAGAGGTGTCATACCTAACAACTGGAATGACGTGCAAAAAAATCAAATTTGTGACAAGCTTCATGGTGGAGATTCCACCTTATGAACAACTGAAGTACTGGAAAAATATTTAAAGTATAATGACTGAGACTGCATTTATGACTACATGTTGGTCAATGTGCCATCAAGAATAATTAAGGAAAGCAAGCAAGGCACTCTGCACACTTAGTCTGAGAGGTATTTAAGTTAATTTGCCTATGATTCTGCTTAAAAAAATCGATTTTTTTGTTTTTCATCTTAAATCAAGAGTTTTCTCAACAAAATGGTGGTGAACCCTCGCATGGGCAAATAAACCTTTCATGGTATCACTATTGGTGCACACAAGCATTACCCCGCAGTAAGAACCAACTCATAGCAATAAAGATGCAGTTGCATCATATCCCTGCCAACAGCTTATTTGATTACTAATGATCTCGTAGATAACTGCCTCATTGTGGGATTGTGGTGCCAGCTTGGAATCTGGGTCATTTTCTTACACTGACTAAATTATTTCCCATCTAACTTGCTGTTTATTTTATGTTACTGCTGCTCACTTGAACATATGACAATAGATTACTTCTGAATACATTATGGGAGTGACGGTGATCAAAGTGTTACAAATATTTACTATCAAAAACAGTCTTGATCACAATTTATTCATTATGGTGACCGGGTTCGACAACTACTGTGGTCATGTTCAGACCAATGAGTAAGAACTTCCTTCTGCTGGAGAATCACTACTAGTAGTGACTGTTTTTGATAGTAAATATACGACAATAGAACTTATTATTGTGTTAACTGAAGTAATAATGAAGGAATAGGGATAGGCTCGCAATTGTAAAACAACAATGGAACAGTACAAAGCACTGTTATTTGTGAGTAGTGCACTTTATACACAGGTGTATCCATTCGTGGGTTAAAAGAACTGAATTGGACATCAGAAAGTTGTTTAAAACTCAGCTTAAAGATCTTTCAGTGTGTTTTCACATATCAATGTTGTCATTAGACTCCTGTTCAGTTAACGTATATTATACAACTGTTTTTCACATTGAGAGACCTGTTAGAAGTGCTCTTTGTGATGCTCTTACATTTCCCTTGTACATCTTTGGTTCTCAAATGATGTTCTCCTAACAAACTTTTCTGTAGTTTGAGTTGCTGCTATTTTGTCATTCTTGAAAGTTATTATGTCTGTAATTTGTTTTAATGGACAATTAGCAAGTGTGAAATAGTAGAGTTGCTAGAAATATATTCTGGGTTAAACATTGTTGGCAGTCAATTCCATGAGAGTGGCTGACGCTAAAAAATGGGTCCTTGAGGCAACTGAATATGCCAGAATAACAAGGAGAAACAAGAAAAGAAATAGAGATGAGGAACATGTAAACTAAGACTAAGCAACTGGAATGTATTAAGAGCAACAGAGATGAGCCATTGATCAAATATAACACTGAATTGAATTTCCTGAGAATTAAATTTTCTGACACATTTATTTTATGTACGAAAATTCTATTTGAGCTAGAGGTCTGAAATTTTTTGGAATGTTTCAGGGTGCTATTTAGAGGAACGTACACTATAGACACTAACCTAATACCAATAGCAGGAGAATACACACTCATTTATAATAAAAAAGTAACTTTAATTTTAATTACCAGATGTAAACATTTCTAGAATAAAAACTTGTGGCTGAAATGATATGACTGTAGTTTACTTTTTGGATAGACATATTTTTAAAGTGTACTTAAAAATCAAACATCTAAATAAGATAGTTAGTCATTGCATGGATTCCACGTATGGACTGGAATACAAAACTGTAATTTGCTGATCTTCACAAAAAAAATTGTAATAAAGTCAACATAAGAACTAATGTGGTTAATTGTATATTAACATGTTCAACCAGAAACACTCCTATGTCCTACAATTTTCACTCTACTATAGTTCAATTCTTTTATCTTGGCGGCTCGCGCATGCCTGCCTAGACGCGTGAGATTGCTGCGTTGCCAGTTGCACACAAGGCACGCGCCAAGAGAAGCAGCGCCATAGTATAGCATAGTTCGCAAGCTTACGTTTAGGGGGGAGCGCACAGTTCATGAAGTAAAGCCACCACTGCCGCATTAACCCTTTCACTGCTACAAAGACGTGCTCCCTGCATTCCGCGCTGTGGGCGATTTTGTCCCTGCCTGCTTGCCTGTGCAGACACATTGTGTTCTGACTGCTTTGACACTCTTTATCATTCGATTCCACAAAAACTATTTGGCTCAAAAATTAGATTTTTACCTTTCTTCTTGACTGATACCTTCCCCCCATAAATTACTTAATTTTGTTTCGATGTCCAACACAGTTATTATGCAGCATCAAATATAGTAAACCATTGCACGAAATTTTGAAGAGTTTGCAGAGGTAAAGTCCATAGAGTATACTTTCCGGATGGTCGATTTTAGTTGCCACGATGTTGAGAATGAAATGTGGACAAGATACCTATATATTACATTTAATTTAAGTACCACATAAGTGTCGTATGTAATATTGAGAAATATTCCACCTTTTGTGACTGTAACAAAAGTTTTACTTATACTGGGCACGCCTGGCTTTATTTTAAAGCACTTCAATCAATCAAAAGGAAGTAGACAAAATACATTAAACAAAACTGTGGACTTACAAAAACATTAGGACTTGAATATACCGTCTGTCAGTGAAGCGCTCAGAGCTATGTCAAATATAATTTTGTGTGTGGCACACACAAACAGCATTTATTTGCTAAAACACTGATGAGCCAACACAAATGTTGAATATTGTGCTACCGCAGCACAAAACTACGAAAGGTGACTTGGCAATGGAGGACACAAAATACAGTCTTTATGATGCTTCAAAAGAGAGAAACACGTCTGGTCTAAATAAGTCGCTTATTACAGTTGCAGAAGAGGGATATATTTCAATACCATTGGTAAAACTGCGACTGTGGAACAAAAACAAGAAATAGAACATGAATACCATTGTGTATGTGCTATACCTTTCACCGATGGAAGTGCTTTAAAATAAAGCCAAACGTGCCCTGTGTAAATAAAACTTTTATTACAGTCGCGAAAGATGGAATATTTCTCAATATTACATACGACACCTATGTGGTACTTAAATTAAATGAGATATTGTTATACAGTAAATATTATATGAAATTTAGGTATCTTGTCCACATTTCATTCTCAACATTGTGGCAACTAAAATCGACCATACGGAAAGTATACGCTATGGAATTTTACCTCTGCAAACTCTTCAAAATTTCGTGCAATGGTTTACTACATTTAATGCTGCACATCAAAACAAAATTAAGTCATTTATGGGGGGGAAGGTATCAGTCAAGAAGACGTGTAAAAATCAAATTTTTTGGCCAAATAGTTTTTGTGAAATCGCATGATAAGTGTGTCAAAGCAGTGGGAACACCATGTGTCTGCACAGGCGAGAAGTGCAGTGATGACAAAATCGCGCACACCGCGGAATGCGGGGAGCACGTGTCTGCAGCAGCGAAAAAGTTAATGAAGAGGCAAAGCACTAGAAATTTCATTCAAACGAATAAAATTCGTGAAGTAAGGCACTCCAATATTGTTTTTAAATAAAGAAAATATGAAGCACTGCACAAGGTTTGAACTCATGACCTTTCACTAGGCAGCCCAACTCCGTAACCGTTACGCTAGCGCAGCTCATCAAACAGTGTAACTCCTTAAGTACTCCAACACCTCACGCAACTACTTATAAACACTGTTGGTATGATTATGAATTACTCACGCTTCGTCGAAGTACAATACGAAATAAACAATTACCGCTGTTCTTTATTGCGAAAAAGCAGTTCGTGAGATTGAAACAAACACCTTTCCTTGCTATCGCCTGAATTAGGAGTCTTATTGCTTGTTTGGTTTAATTAATTAATAGAATATGAAGCAATTGGTATAAAGAATGCTTTTTCCAAACTTTCTATAAAAGAAAGTCTGCTATCAAGACATTGCTTTTGTTCTATTACTTTATTTATGACTGAACGTTTCTAAAACTGAAGACACTCGTCTGTGCTCTGCACTGCAGTCGAGATCTGGCAACGTCGTTCTCTGTTCATTGGCTGACTGTGTTTTGTGACGTCAGATGCGCAGAACGAACCTAAACTCGGCCGCCAAGATATATGACGCGCACTTTAAGAGTTCATATTTTTTAGTTAAAGCTTTGTTTTTCAGTTACAGCTGTGTTAACTTTATTAAAATACTTAGTATTTTTCCAGGTGTTTGCAAGCAAGTTACCTTAAACAAGACAGAATATTAGGATCAGGAAATGCCACCCACTGATGTTTTAAAAATTATGAATGGCAAACTACCCTTCAATATCAGGGAAAAGCTGCTGACTCTTACTGATGATGATGATGATGATGAATTTCTGCTTGTAATCGAAATGATTGACTGGCTGGAAGAAGATTGACGCAATACCGAAAACAATAGTCACGCAGCACACAATAATGATTGCAAGTGCAGGAACAGACACGTGATAATTTGTGAGATCCCCAATTCCCACCGTCACAAGGAAACTTACATGGTGAGTGGTGTGAAGGCATTGATAATGAACAGAACTCTAGAAGACAAAAGAATGGGAGGTGGTGGAACAATAAACAAAATGAGCATTACCATAGCACTTATAATAATACTAGGAATTGCCATCAGAACCAAGGACTGAATGAGTCCTCTGATTGCCAAGTGTTGGAGAACTAACTGTGATAAGGCAGATTAGCCCCAGCGTTTGGCTGAGGGGAATGTGAGGGGCACAGATATTGATGTTGACATGTTACATTACAACAATGGAGCTGAGATGTGAGACGACTTGTAACCCATCCATAAAACTTGTCCTCAGGTCAAGCACACAGGAAAGTGATAGATACTGTGCTTGAAGTAGAGGGAATTAATACTGTGGCTGTTATTGATTCAGGTGCAGAAATGACACTGATATCAACAAGATTGTCCAGACAAATATCTGAGCTTTTTCAGAAATCTCCAATTTATACATTTAGCTGCTATTTATTAACATATAGTTTAGCGAAATATTACTGTGGCACATGAAGTATTAGCTACAATCATATTAGAATGTACTGAGTGAATGTTGAAAGTTAATATCTGCAGTGCTAAAAATAATTAAAGATCAAGGTACAAAATTCTCACTTACATCATCTAACAATAATTACTAATCCTTTGCAAATATATGTTCTCAGTGCTAACTGCCAAACAATCATGCAAGATCAGAGATAAAATAATTGTTTTCTTATTTCGTACATAGAATTCTGACAGACAAAATGTTAATTATTACTAATATATGACTTTTGGACAGCATAATTTCTTTTAATCAAGATCTAAGATTACCTATACAAGGTGCATTAGCAAAATCTGGACGAATTTAAATTTTCCGTACATTATTCTTCCACTAGAGATTGTTGTTGCCACACTGCACTGCCAAATGTTCCTAGTAAACGGTCATAACCTCAAAACGATCAAGATGTTGAAATGAAGTGCAAAGTATGATAGAAGGCCCTTGCACTTAGTGCTGACCTGCACATATAATTCACTTCTTTAAAGTCCACAGTTTGTGATATTGTGCCAAAGTGTCCAGCCTCAGAACAATGAAATGGTAAGGAAGCATCACTCAAAAGAAGGAAGTTGTCAAAAAGGTCTGATATCTGAGAATTCAAAACAATTACTGAGATCATTGGCAAAGCTACAATTTGCAGAAATGCCAAGAATGATATTCAATACAAATCCTACACACTGAAGGTAAAATAAATACTCTCTCAGACTGCTAAGGCAGGATGAATCAGTTGCTGCAATTTGCTTCCGAGTTCATTGAAAAATAATGCCACAGGATGAAAGAGTCTTTTTTGATGAGTGGTAAGTGCAAAAACCAACTGAAGAAATGACCAATGGCTCACTTACAATTGATAGGACATTTCCATTGGTGCCAGAACAAAATTTCCCACCAATCTACATGTGTTGTGTATTGTGTCCAGAATGTGTCATGTCATGTTCCTACATTTTTTTAGTCACAAACAATTTTTTTTAACATTGTTCGTGAAATAGTAGCATCTGCGATTCCATGCTCATTTCACCAAGATGGTATGCAGGTCCACACGAGCCATTAAAAACAAAACAAAATCCAAGAAAATTTTGATATGTATAAGCCTAAGAAATTTTGGCCTTTCAAAAGTCCTGATTTAAATCCCTGGATTATTATAATGGAGTGTGGGTTAAAGGGTTCCAACAAATATTGACATCCCAATGTCACATAATTATGGATAGCCATTGAGGCAGTATTTGCCAACACGGAGTCAGATATATTATGTTGTGTGTGCACACTCTTCAGACTAAGATGGAGGCCATCATTCAAGCATAAGGGGGATACATTTAATGATTATGCTCTTGGAAGTTTCCAAAAAACTATCAAATTTGTCCAGACTTTGGTGATACAAACTATATTCGAAGACGGGACACAGAGAAACAGCAGGAAGCTATTCAAGAATAAATTTGTGTTCTTTTCTCTATGGTCTGCAAGGTACAGGAAAAGCTCTGAACCCCCAGGAATAGATACAATTGAGATTACAAGGGTGTAACAGTGGCAGATGAATCCACATGAGTGTCTAAAGTAATAAGTGCTTGTTGCCAGTCCTCCATGAAGTTGTTGCAGCTGTCATAATCCAACATTTATCTGAAATATCTCACCATACTCTTTTCATCAGTTGATATGATACATGGCACAATAACTAACAACAGAGTGAAAAACATGTTAGTAATATAATATTTTTATATGTTAAGATATGAATCAGAAAAACAGAGAGTTAATAATGAAAAGAGTGATATAGTGGAAGTAATGTCAGATAAGGTACATAAAGCTATTTAATGTAGGAAGAGCATGCATTGTTAGAAATAAGTTAGTTATACCAAAATTAGGAAGGAAAATATCTAGTCACCAAGTGGCAGCAGGAGAAACCAAGTATAAAAGTTAAGGAAATGTGCAAGCTTTCAGGGCCAGTGGCTCCTTCTTATGGCAGAAGGGTTGAAGGGGAAGGAAGACAGAGAAAGGAAAAAGAATAGAATAGAAGTTTATTGCCTCATAACATACAATCTCAAGCCATTGACTTAAGTACAGGAGACTCAGCAAAACACGAAAAATGGTTTATAATTTTCCTTATAGTATCAGTAATATAATATATGGTAATGAATAATTAACTAATTAAGAAATTAATAATTTGTCTTCAAAAGTAACAAACTTTTAAAAATTAACAGTCCTAAGTACTTGCTCTCTCCTGCTAAAATTTTCAGGTTGTTGTTGATGAATTCTTCAACTGAATAGTATCATTTCTGCACTAGTTTCTCATATAAGTTTTTTTCACTGTTTCTAAATTTATGCTTTTACTTTATTACAGATTTTCATACCCATATAATGTGGAGTTTGAACATAAAGTTTTAAACCATGGATGGGCAGTATAAAATTATTTTGATTTCTGATGTTGTAATCATGTTGAAAATGATTTGCTAAAAATAAATCATGGTTAGTGTGTACAAAGATATATATATATATATATATATATATATATATATATATATATATATATATATATATATATATATAGTGAGGGAACACTTAATATACTAAGATATTTTATGAGTGAGCGACATGATTTTCCACGCCAAACATTGTGCATATTTCTAATGATGGTTTTCTGAAGTTTAAGTATTCAACATATATGGTTTGAGTTACCCCAAAATACAATTCTATACCTTATTACTGACTCAAAGTAGCTATGATATACTACTTTTTTTATGCCCACACTGGTAGCATTGTACAATGTCCTCACTGCAAATGCTAGGCTATTTAATTTATTTGCAAGGTACTGTTTATGTGATCCCAATGACAGATTTTTATCTAGTTGCATCCCTAGGAATTTCACACAGCTAGCTTCCCACAAATCCTGGTTTCTGTAACTGACCTGAAAATCATTTAATTTTGCTTATTTTGTTTTAAACTGCATTAACCGAGTATTTTCGATGTTTAATTTTAACCTTTTTAAATCAATCCAGGTATCAAATTTTTCTAAAATATTTAATACAGTTTGCGGAATTGGGTCAGTACTGTTACTTTCAATGATTACACATGTGTCATCTGCAAAAACTGAGTGACCCTCAATATTAAGTGGCAGATCATTCATGTAAAACAGAAACAGAATGGGACCTAAGACAGAACCTCGGGGTACTCCATGTGGAATGATTTTCCACTTTGAAGTATACCTTCCTCTCTCTGATGATACAACCACTCTTTGTCTTCGGTTGGTTAGATAGTACTTAAACCACTCTAATTCCATACTTTTCCAGTTTACCGAGTAGCAAGGAGTGATTCACACTATCAAAGGTCTTTGACAGGTCACAAAAAAATTCCTGTGGCATGTAGTGAGTTATCTAGAGATGAGCTAATTTTATCAACTAAATGATTTATAGCAGATACTGTGGTTTTGCCTTTTTTAATTCCATACTGATTTTTTGAGACTAGTGACATTTAGAAAACTGGTGGAGTTTTAAAGAAGTCACCCAGTACCTCAGGTCAGAGAAGATTTACTGGATGGGAATGGAAGGAAAGATGATTGTTGGGGACTGTTGTTTCCAAATTTTGTCTGGTGCAGTCCCAGTCCTTCTTTTATGTGTGTTTTCTCCACCACCACTTGGTGATATTTTTTTTAGCTCTCTGATTATATTATACTTTTAAAAAGTTGATTATTTTCATTGATAAATCAGTCAGTTAGTTCATTAGTTACATGTTCCATAGATCACTGAAAGATTCTTTTATGGAAATGAAAAAATCTGGGGGAAAAGTACAGAGTGTCTGAAAACAACAGGAAATTATGGAATGGAGATTAATGGCGGAGCACAATCACTTTACACATATTTATTTACATCAATGTATACTACAGAGTATGCCATTATTGAATGTCAAAAGCATTTTTTATTTCTTGGATATCACAACCAACTAATGAGCTCCCCTTCAGCACACACATTCATTGAACCCGATAAAAACATTATGGCTCTACCTAACATTTCAATAGGAACAGACAACTTAGACGAAAGTGCTATCAGGTTAAATAATTATGTATGCATACTACAGTGGAAATGAGTATCTGCACTCAAAAAGTTGATGGCATCGCTGTCAGACAGAGGTTTGTTCACAGGCAGAATGATAAGTCAGTTCTGGTAGTGTTTTTGCGATACACAATGCACCGCACCATTCTGTACAATTAAATAAGACACCAATGGCTGCTGCAAGGAGAGACAAAATTGTCAGCTGGTTGAAAATAATAAAATAAGCTTCAAGCAGAATAAGCAAAAAGTAGAAATTCTGGGATTAGTGAAACGATACAAGCCACAGAAGATGCAGTATGTAATTGATATGCTAGCAGAGAATCATGGCCACAATGGCACCAATGCCATCAAACTTGTCTGGGATCAAATAAAAGCAGATGTCATGCACCTAAATAAAACCTTTATGTTGTGAGACAGGGAGAGGGTGGTAAATGAGGCTGTCACACAAATAATGCAAGAAAATTGGAGGAACATCATGAACCATATATGGAAAGAGATTACAAGGATGGACACAGACAGCAGCAACGAAGATATCAAAGCCTGTGTGACCGTGACAAAAGATGATCAATCAGATGACAGTGATCTTGGGCTTTCCATTCTCCTGCACGAGAAATAAAGGTAACATCTTTAACTGATATTGTACATGTAACATTTGTGAATTTTGCTGCACCTTGTTAATGTCGAAATTCTATTTGAAGGACCCATGGAGAAAATGGGCTGAGTCGATTTAATTCGGAAATGAGTTTATGGTATATTCTGATGGCCAGCTGTCAGTACTACAAGGCAGCTGAAATGGCTTTAAATAACATGGAAAGTCACTGAGATATGAAGGGTTTTACTTTTAGTAATAGCAGAAAGAACATTATGAGGTGTAATTCTTAAGGCTTTCCCGGCGATCTAATGACATCTTGGGTTGTTGGGTGTTCTGCCAGATATCAGCGTCGTACTTGCATGATATTTCGGTAGTGTAACTCGTTACCTTCATCAGGTGTGACCTGAGACTACTCCTCGAGTGGACCTGGTCCAGTATTTATGCTTGTGGCCTTCCCCCTTCACCAGATGCTCCCTCTGCGGTCCGCACTGGCTCGCTGTGATCTCTGGAGCATTGCTGTTCCCTATTCCAGAATGGCAATGCTCCAGCAGGTCACAGCGAGTGGGAGAGGACCACAGGGGGAATGCCTGGTACCACTGATGGGATTCTAAACACACCAGACCGAAGATGGAACACCCAGGGGCGTGTCTGGTGGGCGCGGATCGCAAAGAGAACACCCAGGACTGCAGTGGATGGAAAAGGAAACAGCAATGCTCCAGAACATTACAGCGAGAGGGCGCGGACCGCAGAGGGAGCGCCTGGTGAAGGGGGAAGGCCAAAGGCATAAATACTGGACCAGGTCCACTCGAGGAGTAGTCTCAGGTCGCACCTTATGAAGGTAACGAGTTACGCTACCAAAATATCGTACAAGTACGATGCTGATATCCGGCAGAACACCCAACAACCCAAGATGTCACATTATAAGTTGCTCTTCTCACAGAAAGAATGGGACAAGTCCAAAGTTGGCTTCCACTATTTGCATTACACCTGTCAGGTCACTTGGGTTGCGACTTACTTAGTTTCTTACTCTATGTTGTTTCCTTACAGTAATAGTGTTTAGCATGAAATGTGATAGTAGGGTGGTTCTCTATCGATCTTTAAAATGTGTGGATCATCTCATGATAAATGTGAAAAGTCATCTGTTAATCAATCTTCGTACGGACCGTAGGGCAATGTTTCATGAGTTAGGTAGTGACTACAAATGGTCACTGTTTGAGTATTTCAAACAAATAAATCACCATGAAGGAGAACAGCTTGACAAGAATTTTAATTTTTAGGTAACTGGAATGATCACTCTCCCTATTTAACCAGCTTCATTTCTTTGACATTAATTGCCTTGAATTCCAATGCCAATGATTGCTCTTTCCAATACATTGTAAGAATCAAATGAGTGAAATTCCTGTTCGCCAAAAGGTATTCACTGCTTTGTATGGATTTACTGTTTTGCAGTTTCAACATTCATGAAATGTCCAATATTTTATCTTTACACTGAAGATGTACACAGTAAATGAGCAAATGAAGTTATTAGTTTTTTGCACACTTATGTGAGTGATATCCTTGATCCAAAAGTACGTGTTCTTCTAATATTCTCTGATTCCTGCTGGGGACACAATAAGAACTATGCAGTGAAAAACCTTCACTATCTCATTCATACCATTAAGAGATTAGATACAGTCAGAATAGTATTTCCTATAAGAGGATACTCTTACATGGAATGTGGTAAAAGCTTTGGATTTATACAAGAGAAAGTTATTGGAGAGTTACCAAAAGACTGGTTTAATGCTTGACAAACCACATGAGTGAATCCAAGGTCTTAAAATGTAGGATACTGGATGACCTTCTTAAAAGCACGTTGTTGTTGTTGTTGTTGTTGTGGTCTTCAGTCCTGAGACTGGTTTGATGCAGCTCTCCATGCTACTCTATCCTGTACAAGCTTCTTCATCTCCCAGTACCTACTGCAACCTACATCCTTCTGACTCTGCTTGGTGTATTCATCTCTTGGTCTCCCTCTACGATTTTTACCCTCCATACTGCCCTCCAATACTAAATTGGTGATCCCTTGATGCCTCAGAATATGTCCTACCAAGTGATCCCCTCTTCTAGTCAAGCTGTGCCACAAATTTCTCTTCTCTCCAATTCTATTCAATACCTCCTCATTAGTTATGTGATCTACCCATTTAATCTTCAACATTCTTCTGTAGCACCACATTTCGAAAGCATCTATTCTCCTCTTGTCCAAACTATTTATCATCCACGTTTCACTTCGATACATTGTGCCCCTTGACTCTTATAACTGCCATCTGGTTTCTGCACAAATTGTAAATAGCCTTTCGCTCCCTGTATTTTACCCCTGCCACCTTCAGAATTTGAAAGAGAGTATTCCAGTCAACATTGTCAAAAGCTTTCTCTAAGTCTACAAATGCTAGAAATGTAGGTTTGCCTTTCCTTAATCTATTTTCTAAGATAAGTTGTAGGGTCAGTATTGCCCCACATGTTCCAACATTTCTACGAAATCCAACAAACTGATCTTCCCCGAGGTCAGCTTCTACCAGTCTTTCCATTCGTCTGTAAATAATTCTTGTTAGTATTTTGCCGCAGTGGCTTATTAAACTGATAGTTTGGTAATTTTCATATCTGCCAACACCTGCTTTCTTTGGGATTGGAATTATTATATTCTTCTTGAAGTCTGAGGGTATTTCGCGTGTCTCATACATCTTGTTCACCAGATGGTAGAGTTTTGTCAGGGCTGGCTCTTCCAAGGCTATCAGTAGTTCTAATGGAATGTTGTCTACTCCAGGGGCCTTGTTTCAGCTTAGGTCTTTCAGCATGTTACAAACCGATATGTTATTTCAAGACACGACCAGTCCGAGATGCTCTGGTTATAAAGGAAGGTAAGCTGTTCAAATACATGATTACTCATAATGGAGCCCAGACACCAGTAAATTTGGAACATTCTGGTGATCTACAAGTAGATGTGAACCTGAATATCAGTCACAGGAACCTGACAAGTTCTAATGGCCTTCTTGAGCATGTAATGGTGTTTTGAAACTATGAAATGTTTTGTAATGTTTTGCAAATAACTAATCTAGAAGTTTATTTTTGAGCTCTTGCCAATACCAGACGAAAAATATGCAGACATTCAAGAACTTAACAGTTGTTTGGTCAAGATGCAAGAAATGTCTATTCCAGTCTAGCCCATAACGAACCGAACTCCAAAACCAACAAAAAGAAACTTCCAGTGTTAAAGAATGCAAAAAAAGGGACAAAAGCCTTCCAAAAAGTGACACACCTCTATAATCTTCTGTGGCAAAGATGTACTGGCTTCTCATGAATTGTCTTTTTTGTCTTTTAATTTCAGTTGTTATTTCTTCTAATGTACATCCTCCACAGTCACTAAATTTGGCATCATAATTACATTGGTGGCACTCAGTTGGAGCATTTTATGCATTTTTGTGATCTTGATAGATTAAATTGACTCTTCTGAGAAATGTGCAAAATGTGATTTACCCCATTTTTCTGTGGGCTCTTCATTTGTGTGGTTTGTGTAATGAGGCTAGCACTGCTAGTGCATGAGAAAAAACATTTGATCAAGGAATATATAACTCAGTATAATGGTGCCAACAAGAATTCTGTAATGAATCATGTGCCACTGTTAGGCTCTGTAGTCCTGGCTGTCACGGGAGGGGAAGATCTGTCACCCTGCTCCCTGTCCCGCCTGTCACTGACCCACTGCACTTCCATGTTGAATTGAGTAACAATGCCACCAGATGTCAGAGCCCCTCACTTGTAGAACGGAGTATACTGGGGAGGAACCATCAGCTAATTCTTGACAATCCATTCGCAACAAACCCAATGTTTTCATATTTGAAGCAAAGGAAAATTCATGTTCTGGGAACCATAAGGTCGAACAGACTGTAGGGCGCACAGAGTATATTAGCTAACAGTAACGATATAATAAAATCAGGCCAAAGTTCACTGTCTATTGCTACTTCTAAAGACAATACAACAGGTGCGCGATGGGTGTCTATCTTTGTTGGTGGGGCACCAACTGATTCTGTCAAAAGATGGAAAGTGAAGAGCCATGCTCCCATAGTAATGGACAGGCTCTATGCTGTTGCATACAATAAATTTATGGGTGGAGTAGCCACGAAATTCGACTAAAAAGTGCTTGTGAGGTACAGCGTCAAATGCCTTCTGAAAATCTAGGAATGTGGAATCAATTTGAAATCCCTTGTCAATAGCATTTGATACTTCGTATATGTAAACACTTCGTGTTTCACACGAATGATGTTCTCTAAATCCATGTTGACTGTGTGTCAACAGACTGTTGTCTTTGACGTAATTCATATTGATCAAACACAATATAAGTTCCAAAATCCTGCTGCATGTCAACATTACTGATATGGGCCTGTAATTTAGGGGATTACTCCTACTACCCTTCTTGAATATTGGTGTGACCTGAGCGAGCAACTTTCCAGTCTTTGGGTATGGATCTCTTGTTGAGTGGGCAGTTGTATATGTTTGTTAAGTATGGAGATATTACATCAGGATACTCTGAAAGGAGCCTAATCAGTATACAGTCTGGACCATAAGACTTGCTTTTATTGTGGTTCACTACTCCGAGGACATCTACATCTAAGTTACTCATGTTGACAGCTGTTCTTGATTTGAATTCTGGAATATTTACTTTGTCTTCTTTGGTGAAGAAATTTTGGAAGGCTGTGTACAGTAACTTTGCTTTAACAACATCATCAATATTACTTCCATTGCTATCACACAGAGAAGGCACTGATTGTGTCTTGCCGATAGCATGTATTACATACGACCATAATCTCTTTGGCTTTTCTGCAACATTTTGAGACATTGTTTTGTTGTGAAAACCATTATAAGCATCTTGCATTGAAGTCTGTGCTAAACCGTGAGCTTTGTAAAAGACCACCAATCTTGGAGATTTTGCATGCACTTAACTTTGGCACGCCTTTTTTGTTGGTTCTGCAGCAGTGTCCTGACCCATTTTGTGTACTAAGTGGGATCAGCTCCTTCATTTGTTTATTTATTTGGTATAAATCTCTCAATTGCTGTTGATACTATTTCTTTGAATCCAAGCCATATCTGGTCTACACATACCAGCACATTGTTAATTAGGAAGAAGTGGAGATTGCCTCTCAGGAAGGCATCAAGTGAAGTTTTATCTGCTTTATTGAAAAGTTATATTTTTGTTGATGTTTGGAGGATTTGGGAGTTACAATATTCAGTCCAGCTATGACAACTCTGTGTTCACTAATTCCTGTATCCATTTTTATCTTGTTATTAGCTCAGAATTATTTGCTACTATGAGGTCAAATGTGTTTTCACAACTGTTTGCTATCGAGTGGGCTCAAGAGCTAACTGCTTGAAATAATTTTCAGAGAACGCATTTAGCACAGTTTCGGATGATGTTTTGTGTATACCTCGGGATTTAAACATGTATTTTTGCCACATATCGAGGGTAAATTTGAAGTCACCACCAACTATAACTGTATAAATTGAGTACATGTTTGAAATCAGACTCAAGTTTTCTTTGAACCTTTCAGAAATTCTATCATCTAAATTGAGAGGTTGGTACAAGGATTCAATCATTATTTTATTCTGGTTGTTAAGAATGACCTCTACCCACACTAAATCACAGGGACTATCTACTTCAATTTTACTAAAAAATAAACTACTTCTTACAGCAACAAACACAACACTGCCAACTGTATTTAGCCTATCCTTTCTGAACACCATTAGGTCCTTTGCAACAATTTCGGCTGAACTTATCTCTGGCTTTAGTCAGCTTTCAGTGCCCATAACGATTTGAGTATCAGCTTTCTATTAGCGTTTGGAGCTCCGGTACATTCTCAACACAGCTACGACAATTTATGACTTTTATATTTATGGTTCGTGGATCTATGTTTTTCTATGTTTGACCTGCACCCTTTGAGACTGAATTCTTTTTGTGTTTCTCCGAGACCCTCTAATTTAAAAGGATGGCCAGTCCATGCCCCACAGGCCCTGGTACCCATGTAGCCACCTCATGTGTGTAGTGGATGCAACCTATTTAGTGGAACTCGAAACCCAGCCACCCTATGGTGCAAATCGAGGAATCTGCAGCTAACATTGTCACAGAACCATATGAACCCCTGATTCAGACCCTCCACTCGGCTCTGTATCAGAGGTCCGCAGTTGATCCTGTCAACTATGCTGCAAATTGTGTACTCTGATTTCATTTCGCAAGCAAGACTGGCAGCCCTACCACTTCTGATAGCCACTCAAAACCAGAGAATCTCTTCTGATCCAAAGCGACACACATCATTGGTACTGACCTAGTGTTGGCTACACCCTGTGCTCTTCACGACATCCAGTAGGACCCATTCCATGTCTGGAACGACTTCACCTGGTATGCACAAAGAGTGCACACTGTCTTCTTTCCCTTCCTTTGCAGCCATGTCCTGAAGGGCTCCATAATGTGCCTAACATTGGAGCTGCCAACTACCAATAATCTCACTCTCTGTGACTGCTTGGATCTTGCAGGCTGAGAGGCTTCCTCTGAAACAGGACAAGCAACTGCATCTGGCTGAGAGACAGTGACAGCCACAGACAGCACCTGCAGCTATTTGCCAGACTAACTGGAGAGGCCTTGAGTTCAGCCCCTTGGAAAGCATTTTGCCGCCAACCAGGGCCCGAGGTGAACTCCAACTCGGCCATGGGTGAGGGGTCAACCTCAGTGTGAGCAGTAACTAGGTTGGCCACAGGTGCAGACCCATCAGCGGACTCAGACTAATGCGCAATGAATAATAACACCATGAGTGATAACAATTATAATGAATTCTGGAACAAGAAATCCAATAGGTAGCACTAATGACCACCAGGGAAACACGTAAAGAAAGTGAAGAAGAACTATATAGAATCCCAATAATAGAAACCAATCCAACAGAACAGTTAATAGCCAGAATATTTGTGAAGGGAAGTGGAAAACTTATAGGCTTCCAGGGTGAGGCTCAGCCCCAGAAGCAAATGATAACAACCCACAAAATTTGAGTTTTTCTTTATTAAGACACAATTATGACGCTACTAAAGGAGATGAATTAATGGAGGAAAAAGAACAATCTATCAAGACGTACATCCAGCCTAAACTACAAGGATCCATAATAGGAAACGTACCAATATTTTTGATTCAGGAAGTGAATTATGTGTTGTTCATCAGAAATTTTTTGAACAGCATAATATGATGCGTACATTTTTCAGTTTACCAGAGACTTGAATAAAAGTAATGGGTATTACAGAATCAGTATGTAAATCAATCCATTCAGAATTATGTATAACATTTAAGCTAAATTAATATATATATATATATATATATATATATATATATTTCACTATCACATGTGCATGTTCTAAGCAAAGAAGGGAAAGCAGAAAGGTGGAAGGAGTATATAGAGGGCCTATACAAGGGTGATGTACTTGAGGACAATATTATGGAAATGGAAGAGGATGTAGATGAAGATGAAACGGGAGATATGATATTGCATGAAGAGTTTGACAGAGCACTGAAAGATCTAAGTCGAAACAAGGCCCCCGGAGTAGACAACAATCCATTAGAACTACTGACAACCTTGGGAGAGCCAGTCCTGACAAAACTCTACCATCTGGTGAGCAAGATGTATGAAACAGGCGAAATACCCTCAGACTTCAAGAAGAATATAATAATCCCAATTGCAAAGAAAGCAGGTGTCAACAGATATGAAAATTACCGAACTATCAGTTTAATAAGTCACAGCTGCAAAATACTAAGGCAAATTCTTTACAGACGAATGGAAAAACTGATAGAAAACGGACCTCGGGGAAGATCAGTTTGGATTCTGTAGAAATGTTGGAACACGTGAGGCAATACTGACCCTACAACTTATCTTAGAAAATAGATAAGGAAAGGCAAACCTACATTTCTAGCATTTGTAGACTTAGAGAAATCTTTTGACAATGTTGACTGGAATACACTCTTTCAAATTCTGAAGGTGGCAGGGGTAAAATACAGAGAGCGAAAGGCTATTTATAATTTGTACAGAAAGCAGATGGCAGCTATAAGAGTTGAGGGGTATGAAAGGGAAGCAGTGGTTGGGAAGGGAGTGAGACAGGGTTGTAGCCTATCCTCGATGTTATTCAATCTGTATATTGAGCAAGCAATAAAGGAAACAACAGAAAAGTTCGGAGTAGGTATTAACATCCATGGAGAAGAAATAAAAACTTTGAGGGTCGCTGATGACATTGTAATTCTCTCAGAGACAGCAAAGGACTTGGAAGAGCAGTTGAACGGAATAGACAGTGTCTTGAAAGGAGGGTATAAGATGAACATCAACAAAAGCAAAACGAGGATAATGGAATGTAGTCGAATTAAGTTGGGTGATGCTGAGGGAATTAGATTAGGAAATGACACACTTAAAGTAGTAAAGGATTTTTGCTATTTGGGGAGCAAAATAACTGATGATGGTCGAAGTAGAGAGGATATAAAATGTAGACTGGCAATGGCAAGGAAAGCGTTTCTTAAGAAGAGAAATTTGTTAACATCGAGTATTGATTTAAGTGTCAGGAAGTCGTTTCTCAAAGTATTTGTATGGAGTGTAGCCATGCATGGAAGTGAAACGTGGACGATAAATAGCTTAGACAAGAAGAGAATAGAAGCTTTCAAAAGGTGGTGCTACAGAAGAATGCTGAAGATTAAATGGGTTGCTCACATAACTAATGAGGAGGTATTGAATGGAATTGGGGAGAAGAGGAGCTTGTGGCACAACTTGACTAGAAGAAGGGATCGGTTGGTAGGACATGTTCTGAGACATCAAGGGATCACCAATTTAGTATTGGAGGGCAGCGTGGAGGGTAAAAATCGTAGAGGGAGACCAAGAGATGAATACACTAAACAGATTCAGAAGGATGTAGGTTGCAGTAGGTACTGGGAGATGAAGAAGCTTGCACAGGATAGAGTAGCATGGAGAGCTGCATCAAACCAGTCTCAGGACTGAAGACCACAACAACAACATGTACATGGTAATAGTACTGAATATATTGGTAATATTAGACACTGATTGGTTGACACGCCATAAAGTAACCTTAGACTTCAACATAGCAGTGTAACATTTCTGTAAGGTACAGGGGAAGATACTGTGAAACTGTATTTCTATACAGTTACCATATTTAATTCCCATATAACACTTATTGCGGGAGACTCAGCTAATTGAAGGTTGGACAATGTGGAACGAAACCGTATTGTAGAAGAAAATATAGAGAATATTAAGACTAATACAAATAAATCTTTGGGATTTATATCACAGGAAAGAAAGATTTGCTTTGTTAAGCAAGCATGTAAGTATTTTTTTGCTGTGACCAGGAATAATTAATGATGTATGTGTGTTAAAGATATTAGTGCATATACCATTTTTTATAAAACCACACCCAATACTAGTGGCAGCTAAAAGCTCATGATATTATCAGAATGTTAACATGGAATGTTATTGAAACACCTGATAGTTCTTACAATAGCCCTTTAGTTGTAGTTAAGAAATCAGACAGATCAGTATAACTGGTACTTGACACAATAACAGTGAACAGAGTAATTGAACCCAAACAAGACACACTCCGTATCATTGAGGAATTACTAATCAGATTTACAGAAATGAAATACTTGGTTATAGGCAAAAACTGCTACATGTGGAGGCATGAAAATATACTGCATTTCTTTTTGAAGGGAAATCTTATCACTTCAACATTTTACATTTGGGACTTAATGTTTCAGACTCAGTTTTTATTACAGCAGTGGATATGTGACTTGAGGGTCAAGATCATAATCAATGTAGATGATATGGTAGTATTATCTAAAACTTGGTCAGAACATATCCAGGTCCTACCAGCTATTTTCAAAATTACATTCTCAGGGAATAAAAGTCAAGCTGTCAAAGTCACAGTTTGGCAGAAGCAAGGTAAAATTTCTTGAGGACGATAGAAATACACTAGGGATTGAACCTGCTCCTTGCACATTAGATGCAATTAGACACTACCCAGAACGATCAAACAAGAGACAACTTAAATCATTTTTATGTTTTGTTGGATTTTATAGAAAATATATACAAGGCACCATATTAAATGCACCACATTTGATGGCATTATTCAAACATAACTCATGTTGGAAATGGTCACAGGATTATAAATTAAGGTTCAGTTTCATAAAGGAGAGTTTAGTATCAGCACCAGTTCCTAGTCCACCCAGATTTCAATTTACCATTCCACTTAGCAATGGACGTGTCAGATTATGGATGAGGATGCTATATTTATCACGAGAAATATGCAGAGTTAGTATTCAGCACTGCCACATAGCTTTTGCAAGCAGAATTTTGATCAACGATGAGGTAAATTATAGTATCACTGAAAAGGAAGCATTAACTGTGGTGTGCTCTTTGTATAAATTTTGCACCTTTTAACTGGACAAAAAGTAATAGTACATAGGGGCCATAGTACACTAAGTTAAACTTTTACAGCATTGTTCCTTCAAGACAGACAATGATGAACACTTTACTGTATCCCGTTATCCCTGTGGCTGTAGGGCGTATGGGATGCCATGGACTTTCCTGCTCCCCTGCCTAGAGGTTTGGCATACATCTTTGTTGCTTAGAATGTTAGTCTAAGGTAGTGACACTGTATTCTCTGAAATGAGTAACTATGAATGGTATAATTTCCAGACTGAGAGACAATTACTTTACGAATTTAGGTAAGCCCTTAGGCTTATTATCATAAATGGCACTCAGTTCAGTGCTAAACAGTTCCAGGAATTTATGGCTTAGAAAAGTGCGAAACATATATTGATTTCAAAATAAACCCGCAAACCATCCTGGATGAAAGAATTATGCGAGAAATGGTTACGTTATATAGAACTTACTGTGCTGAGCTTGTTTCCCAACATGATGTTCTTCATTTCAATGACTGCTTTACACCCTGTTTCATGTGGATCCTTCCCATCAACACCAGCTTTTCTGAACTGCACAGATGGGAAATCTCCCTACAATATATCCTATGTTCCCGTTAGTCCTCTGGCCTCAACCTTCATCAGTCATCATCTTTCTACCGCTTTCCTTTTCTGCACCCCCCCCCCTCCCCCCTGTCCCCCCTCTCTTCTTCCTTGCCTACCGTCTAACCTCCCAACTGCACCTAGCTGCCCTACCTTCTCTCCATCTTGTCCCTGCATGCTCCCACTAGCAGCACTTTATTATCCCCCACCCCTACCCTGCTATTCCTCCCCTGCCCTGCCCCAGCCTCCTCCTTATCCCCACCCAGTTGCCTCTCCCACATTGTGTTGCTGCTTGTAATCTGGCTTCAGCTGCTAGAGACTGTGGTCATGTGTGTGTGAGTTGTGTTTCCATGAGTGTATACATGTGTCTGTTGTCTATTTTTGACAAAGGCTTTGTTGACAGAAAGCTCATCTATTGTTTGTTTTGTCTGACGGCTTTACTTCCATCCTTAACCCAGTGCTGTTTCCCTTTGTTACTATTTTATAATGCATTACTATACTTACCCCTACTCCTTCTTCTCTCTATTCCAGCTTGCACCTACAGTTTCACCTAAATACTTACCCACCCACAGACCTGCAACCCATATTTAAAAAAAAAAAAGTATTTTTCTCTGATCTCATTGTGACTTCTCGCCAATTTCAGTTGGTTTTCGCCCTTCACCATCGACGTACTCCCTTATATGTCATCTTGTTTCCCTTTATTTAATCTGTTTCATCCTTTTTGTGATTTTGCCATGTATTTGGTTGTATGTTTGCACTATTTTTCAGATGTAATCCTACATTATTTACGTATTTTTTCGCGTTTTTCCACCACCATGGATCATTACTCCTTCATTCTATATCAATACAGAATAGTTTCCTTATCCCTAGCCAGAACCCAGCCCACAAACTGCTCCTGCATTGTTGCTTCGGTCATGGAATCCCCCCAAATGGCCTTACCATCAAATTACCCATCTCCGGCTGCCACCCTTCCTTCCAAAATGACCTCCATTTGTCCAGATTCCGCCAATCATTAGCCCTCACCAACATAGTCCTGCAAAACCATATCGATCAAGCCCAAAACTCCTTGCAGTGCCTTCTCTCCATTGGTAAAATTCTCCTGCTATGCAATCTCAAATTCTTGAATCACATAACACACACTGAAACTCTTGCCTTCCAGGAAATAGAGCAATATGCACAATGCTGCCTCAAAAAACTTTCCACCCTGCTCACTTCCTATTCCCGTATTGGACTGCCACTGTCCACCACCTCTACAACAACCTCCAAACCTCCCCCACGTCCCCTCATAACTGACAAACCCTGTCACACAGACCTACTACATTTTCCCCACCCTCCAAAATTCCCTCCCACCACCATACAGAATCCAGAACCTAACAGACCCATAACACAGTTATGAAACTTTCCTCCAGTAGCCTTAGCCCCACAGAAATATTAATCCTTTCCAAATGCCTCACCTTTCGCTCCCCTCCTAAATTTAGTCATGCAGGACTTGTTAAAGACCTTCTCTCCTTCTCCCAGTCCTTACAGTGGAAACAATTTTTTGCCACCAACCCTACAAATAAGAATCAACCAAAGACCAATGTTGAACCCTACTTTACTCAATTCACTCCTCCATCCAACTGTAGTACACCCCCACTGCCCCCCAAATCACCTCTTGTTAACCTTCTAGAATTTCTTGACCCCAAACCTTGCCTCAACGTATTTCCCCAAATCCCTCAACATGCAAACTAATCTTACATCTACAGAAATAACTGGAATTACCACCTAAAAACTGATCCTGTCCTTATAATAGTGCTGACAAAGACTCCACCACTGTTGTTCTGAACCGCAAGGATTACCTGACAAATGGACTCTGCCAGCTGTCAGTTTCATGCACGTACAAACCCTGCCACAGTGACCCTGTTCCAGAGATCCAGCAGGATCTCCAGTCGCTCCTCAAATTCTTAGGTCCATTCCAGAACCTCTCCTCGGAGTTCATCTCTCTCCTCACTCCTACCATCCCCTGCACTTCTACCGTCTACAGGTTTCCAAAAGTCCATAAACCCAACCACCCAGTTTGCCCCATTGTGGCTGGTTACTGGGCTCCTACTGAGAGAATCTCTGTTCTCATAGACCAACTCCTTCAGCATATTACCCACAATCTGTCCCCCTATTTAAAAGATACTAACCATTTCCTCCACCGACTCCACAGTTCCTGTCCCTTTACCACATGATGCCCTGCTTGTCACTATTGATCAACTCTTTTTACACTAATATCCCTGTGCCCATGGCCTGACCACTATTGTACACTACCTTAACAGTGCCCAATGAATTCCAAACCAACAACCACCTTCCTAGTCGCCATGGTGAACTATATCATCATGCACAATTACTTCTCCGCTGAAGGCATTAACTAGAAACAAATCCAGAATATGACTATGGGAACTCGCATGGCACCATCCTATGCCGACCTATTCACGGCCATCTAGAGGAATCCTTCCTAAACACCCTGAATCTGTAATACCCAACCCGTTTTGGGATCCTGCAACCTTTTCCAGTCTCATCCCCACTCTCCCAAAGAGGGCACATGTGTAATATAAATAATTTGCACCACTTTAAACTGCTGCTGCTTACATTTTGTCTTTTCTGGTTATCTGGATTTGAATACAATGAAGATATTTTTGCAGCAAATTGGCAATTTGCACTAATTTGAGCTACTGTTTTGTCGTTGTTTACATAGGGCCTTACCAATATGCAGAATGAAGGAAACATGTTGGATTGAAAGATGATGTACCATCACAATTTGGACATCATACAAACTTCAGGCACATATTGCTATTGTAATTATGGAGTAATTAATTATGTAAGTTCTGATATTTCTAGTCATCAAAAGACAGATATTTTTATGTATTCAAACTAAAAACAAATTGTATCCCTAATAGAAATATGACATGATTATTTTTCAGTCAGAATTAAGCATACTCATGTTTTAATTGGTGTTAGTTAATGGAATTGGAATTACAACTATATAGAAATGTAAAATTTTACTCATACAAAATTTAATTGATTGAATCTAGGCCTTTTATTCAATAAAACTAATCCCTCTGGTCATATGAAAATGACAGGGCGATTATCCTTTAAGTAAGTAAAATGATATATGCAAATTAACAAAATATATTGTGGCAATGATAAAAAATTTAATTTATTGTCTTAATAGAAACAGATTCTTTCCTGTATTTGTACGAAATTATTCACTTTTAATTCGTGTAAATTTCTATGCACTTTGGGAAGATGTAGGTAAAAGCTTTAATTGTTAAATATGCAAATTTAATATGTAACAATGTCAGCTATTGTTTAAAATCTTATAAATAGAGACAATTTGTACACCGCCATAATTCAGTGCAGTTTGAGGTCAGTCATGAGATAGTTTTAAGTCAATTTTACACATGTCGTTCACCACCGAACATCTAGCGTGCGAAATAAAACTCATTGTGAACACAAATTCCTGGAGCTTATTTCTACCATTGCATGATTCCTGAGTGGCAATGCAGTAACATCAAGATGAACCAACACCAGCATTAAGAAGCAGCACCCTGGATTATGCAAAATACGTATTGTTTATTTAGTGCAGGATATCCATAATATGATGTGATATTCTGATTTTCTTGTGTTAAGCAATGATACACATCCCAAACTTCACCACACAAAATCATTTTCTATTACAACATGATGAAAGGAGCTGGGATGTGTATAAAAATGCATCATATGCTAATGGTTATTAAGTTTCAGGCAGAATAGTTGTTCACAAAATACTGTGCCATATACTAGTATTGGGCTGTGCAAAGAAACAAGGACCTGTATGGAAAAAGTGGACGTGTGTGTCAATGGACCAACACCAACAGCCAGCAGCACGGAGTACCAAAATATTATTTATGTAACAGAGTAGTGAAACAGTGGACTGTTAGGAAGTGAAATTGCATGCTAAAGTCAGGCAAAAATAATTGCATGTGACATACTTTGAAAATATAATAGGACAGATAGTTTTCGGAAGTGTTTTTGTTTTTTATCGTCTCGTCAAGTTGTGCAAAATTAGTTAAAATGAATAGAAGCAATACATTTTCAGTGCGTGACCAAGATGAAATCACAACAAGATTGGGTTGGCAGCTGCATGCATTGACACCAAATCTAAACCCTCAAAGCCATGAGAATTCATTAAGTAGTTTAGTTTCACCTTTCCATGGATTTCAACAATCAGAAGAAATACTAGAAAAATTTCAAAGATACAACACTCATGCTCATAAATTAAGGATAATGCTGATACACGGTGAAACAATGCTCTGGTGGGCAGTTTGTGGGTTCAAATCACCTTGGGGTATGACCATGTGGTGCATTTGACCTGCAGTTGTCGCATGGTGGCGCTGGCAGCAGTCCACATATGCAGAGGTGTGTTGGTGCATGTCAGGGTACAGTGCAGCGAGTAAGTGTGCAGACATTTTCAGATGTGCTAATGGTGACTATGTGTTGAAATTGGCACAAAGAACACATACTGATGGCGTTTTGAGGGTTAGAATACTAGGGTGACTGGAGGCTGGTCAAACACAGCACGTCGTAGCAAGGGCCCTCCGTGTGCCACAAAGTGTGATCTCAAGATTATGGCAACGATTCCAGCAGACAGGAAACATGTCCAGGCGCTACAGTACAGGACGTCCACAGTGTACAACACCACAAGAAGACCAATATCTCACCATCAGTGCCCACAGACGGCCACGGAACTGCAGGAGCCCTTGCTCGGGACCTTACTGCAGCCACTGGAATGGTTGTCTCCAGACATTTAGTCTACAGACGACTGAACAGACATGGGTTATTCACCTGGAGACCTGCAAGGTGCATTCCACTGACCCCTGGTCACAAGAGAGCCCGTAAAGCCTGGTGTCAGGAACACAGTGCACGGTCACTGGAACAGTTGTACCAGGTTATGTTCATGGATGAGTCCAGGTACAGTCTGAACAGTGATTCTCACCGGGTTTTCATGTGGCGTGAACCAGGAACCAGATACCAACCCCTTAATGTCCTTGAAAGGGACATGTATGGAGGTCTTGGTTTGATGGTGTGGGGTGGGATTATGATTGGTGCTCATACACCCCTGCATGTCTTTGACAGAGGAACTGTAATAGGTCAGGTGAATCAGGACACCATTTTCCACCAGTATGTCTGCCTTTCCAGGGGTGCAGTGGGTCCCACCTTCCTCCTGATGGATGATAACACATGGCTCCACTGAGCTGCCATCGTGGAGGAGTACCTTGAAACAGAAAATATCAGGCAAATGGATTGACCTGCCTGTTCTCCAGACCTAAACCCCATCGAGCACATCTGGGGTGCTCTCGGTCGACATATTGCTGCATGTCTTCAAACCCCTATGACACTTCAGGAGCTCCGACAGGCACTGATGCAAGAATGGAAGGCTATACCCTAACAGCTGATCGATCACCTGATCCAGAGTATGCCAACCCATTGTGCAGCCTGTGTAAGTGTGCATGATGATCATATCCCATACTGATGTCGGGGTACATGAGCAGGGAACAATGGCTTTTTGTAGCACATGTGTTTTGGGACGGTTTTCTGAACTTATCACGAATACCATGGACTTACAGATTTGTGTCGTGTGTGCCTATGCTATTAGCACCAGTTTTGTGTAGTGCCACGTTGTGTGGCACCACATACTGCAATTATCCTTAATTTATGAGCATGAGTGTAGATAGTAAACTGTGGAGCAAAATAAAAAAAATAGAGAGGACACCAAAAATAATTGTAGAAAAATTGACAATATTCTCGTAAAAATGAACCAGAAACTACAAGCAATTAGGAAAGATGTTAATAAGGCAAATAGACAAATAAGCAGTGTAAATGAAAGAGTAGACAATGTAGAATCTGAAGTGGATTGTTTGAAGAAATTTGCTGTTACTGAATTACAACTAGTTAGACAGATGTGTTGACATAATTGACGAATGAGTAAAAAGAACAGAAAACATTGTCACTGACAAACTTGACAGACAAAAATCAGAGTTGCATAACATACAAACTTATATTGAAACTGAAAGTAATTTCTTTGACAAGAAACTAAAATTAAATTATATACTTGTTTCAGAACAAATTTATTCAGTAAACAGCAAAGCGAATGAAGTATCAAATAATCTTCAAACAGTCAACTCTAAAGTTGGAAATCTAGACACTAATATATTTGGTAGTATATATAGAGGTAATAACATGTTTCAAAACAATTGCAATAATGTTAATATGAAAATTTTTCTGGGTGATTTTAAACTACACCCTGTCGATTATTTGTACCAGTGCAAGGACAGCTTTGCACCGGGCATGCCAGAACATGTGAAAGTGTAATTTGCTACATGATATTTAGATGGCAAAGCATTATACTGGGCTAACCAACATGTTAACCCAGAAAAGACATTTGCAGAGTTAGAAAAATTATTTTTAAACAAATTTTGGTCAGAAAGTAAGCAGGCACAAATAAAATCAAAATTTTTGAATTGAAGTAAGTAGATTTTGCAAGGGGGAAATGAGAATGCAAGAATTTTGTGAAAAGCAGCTTAGGACATTAGCACACTTAGATAAACCACTTGACGAATTAATCCAAACTGACGCACTGAAGCGGCATTTACCTGCCATATTCAATGGAGTCTTGTTTACGGACCAGACGACACTATTGAGGAATTTCTGAAATATGTAGATAAATTAGATTGTGCTTGGGAGAACAATTTTCATAACTGAGGGGGGGGGGTCACCAAAACACCACCAGAATAACAACAGGAACAATAACAACAGATATGATGGTAACAGAAGTAGTAATAATTTTGGTAGCAACTATCACAACCGGAGTAATAATAATAATAGGAACGATCAGGGCAGAGGTAATCAAAGGAGAAATGGTAACAGATCTTATGAAAATAATAATCAGGAAAATAGGTAAGCACCTCACTGTGAGCCTGTCAGTTTGAGGTGAAGAACAGATACAGAAATCAGGCTAGAGGTAGGAGAGGAAGGCAAAGTTCAGGTCACAGACACCACAACAGACACAAGAATTACCAGATAAACAGAGTTGATTATGATAAAGTATTCTGGGACTTCATGCTGATGGAAATGGGTGAAGATACTAGTAAAGTAGAAAATAAATTTAATCTTAGTACAGGTGATTTGACTAACTTATTTGATGAGAGTTGTGTGTTTAGTAATAGTAACATTTATGATGATGCTGATGAGTATGGTTTAGTCAGCTTATTTTGTGATAATGAATTTTCAGTGTTGTCTGAAAAAGATGTGGAAGAAAGCAAGGATCATACACGTAAGTTGAATTATGTTTATGTTCCCGCTGACATAAGTTCTGGTACTTTTGATGATTGTGATGTGGAAACGTGTAGTTAAAGCTGAGGTTCATGTAGGTGCAGATGATGTTGCAAATGAGTATTTTGAGACTATTGATGCAGACACTGACGTTGTATTTTATGATGAATTAGATGGTATGGTTTGTGTGAAAGCACTAGACAATGATACGAGTAATGGACTGATACAATATGATGATTTGGAGTCAGAAAAATGGGCACATAAAAATCAGTTGATACCCAATGAGGTCAGTGAGATATTACATGTTGTTACAGTATGGAGGATCAAGATAAGCTAATTAGTAATAAGATACTGAAAGTACTGGAAGAGAATGAGGAGTCTGTAGGAAAAGGTGATTACTGTGATAGTATTAAGCACACACACTCTAGTTGTAAGCTACCTTTAAGTACTTCACAACCTAAGTTAGGTAATTAGGTTTAAGTAAATGCTGATTTAAATTGTAGGGATATTGAAAATGATTTATTGGCAGAAGAGGATGGAAGTAATAAGCATGAAATACTTGGTAGTCCCTATATTGAAATATATGTAAGCAACTGGAAGGGAATTTGTCTATTGGACAATGGTAGCCCCGTAAGTGGTGTGTATGGTAACTTAAGAGATAGATTAAAGAACACTGAACAGTATACTGAATTTCCAATCACTGGTGTTAAAATAAAAGGAGCCACTGGTTGTTGTTGAGGTTGTGGTCTTCAGTCCAGAGACTGGTTTGATGCAGTTCTCCATGCTACTCTATCTTGTGCAAGATTCTTCATCTCCCAGTGCCTACTGCAACCTACATCCTTCTGAATCTGTTTAGTGTATTCATCTCTTGGTCTCCCTCTAATAATTTTACTCTCCACGCTGCCCTCCAATACTAAATTGGTGATCTCTTGATGCCTCAGAATATGCCCTACCAACCGATCCCCTCTTCTAGTCAAGCTGTGCCACAAATTTCTCTTCTCTCCAATTCTATTCAATACCTCCTCATTAGTTATGTGATCTACCCATCCAATCTTCAGCATTCTTCTGTAGCACCACATTTCGAAAGCTTCTATTCTCCTCTTGTCTAAACTATTTATTGTCCACGTTTCACTTCCATACATGGCTACATTCCACACAAATACTTTCAAGAAACGACTTCCTGACACTTAAATCTATACTCGATGTTAACAAATTTCTCTTCCTCAGAAACACTTTCCTTGCCATTGCCAGTCTATATTTTATATCCTCTCTACTTTGACCATCATCAGCAATTTTGCTCCCCAAATAGCAAAACTCATTTACTACTTTAAGGGTCTCATTTCCTAATCTAATTCCTGCAACATCACCCGATTTAATTCGGCTACATTCCATTATTCTCGTTTTGCTTTTGTTGATGTTCATAATATATCCTCCTTTCAAGAACCTGTCCATTCCGTTCAGCTGCTCTTCCAAGTCCTTTGCTGTCTCTGACAGAATTACAATGTCATTGGCGAACCTCAAAGTTTTTGTTTCTTCTCCATAGATTTTAATTCCTACTCCAAGTTTTTCTTTTGTTTCCTTTACTGCTTGCTCAATATACAGATTGAATAACATCGGGGAGAGGCTACAACTCTGTCTCACTCCCTTCCCAACCACTGCTTCCCTTTCATTCCCCTCGACTCTTATAACTGCCATCTGGTTTCTGTACAAATTGTAAATAGCTTTTCGCTCCCTGTATTGTACCCCTGCCACCTTCAGAATTTGAAAGAGAGTATTCCAGTCATCATTGTCAAAAGATTTCTCTAAGTCTACAAATGCTAGAAACGTAGGTTTGCCTTTCCTTAATCTATTTTCTAAGATAAGTTGTAGGGTCAGTATTGCCTCACGTGTTCCAACATTTCTACGGGATCCAAACTGATCTTCCCCGAGGTCGACTTCGACCAGTTTTGCCATTTGTCTGTAAAGAATTTGTGTTAGTATATTGCAGCAGTGGCTTATTAAACTGATAGTTTGGTAGTTTTCACATCTGTCAACACCTGCTTTCTTTGGGATTGGAATTATATTATTTTGAAGTCCGAGGGTATTTCGCGTGTCTCATACGTCTTATTCACCAGATGGTAGAGTTTTGTTAGGGCTGGCTCTCCCAAGACTATCAGTAGTTCTAATGGAATGTTGTCTACTCCCGGGGCCTTGTTTCGACTTAGGTCTTTCAGTGCTCTGTCAAACTCTTCATGTAGTATCATATTCCTATTTCGTCTTCATCTACGTTCTCTTCCATTTCTATAATATTGTCCTCTACTGCATTTTTGTATAATGGGAAAAGTTTTCAATACTGTGTAGTACCTTTAGGATTAAACTTATCTGTTGCTGAGTTTATCAGGGCTTTGGATTTTGTTTTGGGAAGTGAGTTACTTTCAAAATTAATCATTTATGTGGATGACAGTTTGGTAGTCAGTAAAACTTGGAATGAAAATATGGAAATTCTGAAAGCAATTGCAATAAAATTGAGGCAATGGGGTATGACATTAAAATTGGGAAAAATGTAAATTTGGAGTAAAAGAGGTGAAATTTCTTCAGCACACTATTAATAAGGGAGGAATTTTGCCTGATGAAGACCAATTGTTGGCCATTGCAGATTTCCCCAAGCCAAGATCAAGAAGGAACTTAGGTCATTTTATGGTTTATGCAATTTCTATAGGAAATACGTAAGGACACAAGCTTTAAATGCCCCATGTCTTCTTGAGCTTTTGAAAAAGAACAGTATTTGGGAATGGACTGACAAACGTCAAGCAGCTTTCGATGAAATTAAAAGACAACTTGTCACTTGCGAAATCTTACATACACTAGACTTAACTTTAACATTTTGTATGATGACAGACGAGTCTGAGTATGGCTTAGGAGTTTGTTTATTTCAACAGAAGGAAGTTGAGGGAGAGATCATGCACTGTGCTATTAGTTTTGCCAGTAGAAGTTTACAAAAGCATGAAAAAAATTACACAGTCACCAAGAAGGAACTTTTAGCCCTTGTTTAGGGGTTTCAAAAATTTCAAAATATTTAGTTGTATGAATATAATAGAGGGAAACATTCCATGCGGGAAAAATATATCTAAAAACAAAGATGATGTGACTTACCATATGAAAGTGCTGGCAGGTCGATAGACACACAAACAAACACAAACATTCACACAAAATTCAAGCTTTCGCAACCAACGGTTACTTCATCAGGAAAGAGGGAAAGAGAGGGAAAGACGAAAGGATGTGGGTTTTAAGGGAGTGCCCAAACTCTTTGCCTTTACAAATGTCTGCTTGTGTCTGTGTATGTGAGGATGGATATGTGTGTGTGTGTGCGAGTGTATACCTGTCCTTTTTTCCCCCTAAGGTAAGTCTTTCCGCTCCCGGGATTGGAATGACTCCTTACCCTCTCCCTTAAAACCCACATCCTTTCGTCTTTCCCTCTCCTTCCCTCTTTCCTGATGAAGCAACCGTTGGTTGCGAAAGCTTGAATTTTGTGTGTATGTTTGTGTGTCTATCGACCTGCCAGCGCTTTCGTATGGTAAGTCACCTCATCTTTGTTTTTAGATATAAAATATTTAGTTGGATACAAAGTCATTGTATGCACAGACCATAAAGCTTTGTGCTACATTCAGAAGTGCAAACTATATCACAGAAGGATTACCAGGTGGGCAGTTTTCTTACAGCAATTTGACTATTCAGTCCAGTACATTAGAGGTGATCAGAATGTAGTTGCTAATGCTCTGTCTATATTACGAGTAGGAAGTAACCTGTGTAGTGAGAATATTCAAGAGAACAGGAATTTTAGGATCTTGTACATTCAAGGGATTAAAGAAGAGAAAGAAATTGCGAGAATCTATAGACAACTGAGACATTATCAAAATCAGGATGAGACATGGAAACTAGTCAAGATCTACTTAGGTAAGAAAGGATGCGATAAGGTAAAACAGTATTACCAAGTATTTAAAGGAATTTTATTTAGAACAAGTAGCCCTGATGTGAATAAGTGGAAGGTTTGTTGGCCTAGACAATATATTGACACTTCGATTAACTACATACATAAGAGTAATGGCCATTGTGGATCCATAAAGTGTATCCGAAAGATACAGGAAAATGTGTACTTTGATAATATCTCCACGAGGGTCAGGAAGTGTTTGAGTTCTTGTGATTGATGTCAGAGAGTAAAGGTTACCAACCAGAAGCATAAAGGTTTCATGCAGAGCATAGTTCCACAAGGTAAGTCAGGGAATTGACTTATTTGGTCAACTTCCCTGTACTAAAGAAGGCTACACATATTTGTTTGTTACTGTTGACTTGTTTTCAAAATTGGTAAAGCTGTACCCTTTGAAAAAACCTACAAGTAAGAAAATTACGCAGTGTTTTACTAATGACTATTTTAGCAAAGTTGGCAAACCACATGCTTTACTGTCAGATAATGGAAGTCAGTTCACATTTAATACATCAAAGGAATTTATTAACAATGGGAACATTAAGCATATTTTACATGTGTCCGGCAAGCATAAGGGCCCCAGCTAGTGTAGTAACTGCTTGAACATCTTTATACTTCGGTACTTCATTCCTTATTTGCACCATTAACACTTACTTTCTTGTCACATGTTTAAATCAATAATGGTAATATGAAGTGCTTTTGCCGATTTGAAAGTAGCATCTGGTCTCATCTATACTGACAGGAGCTGTCAACAATATGAATTTTGAAGAGAAGTATAGCTAACTGGATAATACACATACTTTTGTCTTCTTAACACTCTATTTGCTCAGTAGGAACTATTGTATAATCTTGGTCACTTTTATAACATCTACATCTACATCTACATCCATACCCCGCAAGCCACCTGACGGTGTGTGGCGGAGGGTACCTTGAGTACCTCTATCGGTTCTCCCTTCTATTCCAGTCTCGTATTGTTCGTGGAAAGAAGGATAGTCGGTATGCCTCTGTGTGGGCTCTAATCTCTCTGATTTTATCCTCATGGTCTCTTCGCGAGATATACGTAGGAGGGAGCAATATACTGCTTGACTCTTCGGTGAAGGTATGTTCTCGAAACTTTGACAAAAGCCCGTACCAAGCTACTGAGCATCTCTCCTGCAGAGTCTTCCACTGGAGTTTATCTATCATCTCCGTAACGCTTTCGCGATTACTAAATGATCCTGTAACAAAGCGCGCTGCTCTCCGTTGAATCTTCTCCATATCCCCTATCAACCCCATCAGGTACGGATCCCACACTGCTGAGCAGCGTTCAAGCAGTGGGCGAACAAGCGTACTGTAACCTAATTCCTTTGTTTTTGAATTGCATTTCCTTAGGATTCTTCCAATGAATCTCAGTCTGCCATCTGCTTTACCGACAATCAACGTTATATGATCATTCCATTTTAAATCACTCCTAATGCGTACTCCCAGATAATTTATGGTATTAACTGCTTCCAGTTGCTGACCTGCTATTTTGTAGCTAAAAGATAAAGGATCTATCTTTCTGTGTATTCGCAGCACATTACACTTGTCTACATTGAGATTCAATTGCCATTCCCTGCACCATGCGTCAATTCGCTGCAGATCCTCCTGCATTTCAGTACAATTTTCCATTGTTACAACCTCTCGATACACCACAGCATCATCTGCAAAAAGCCTCAGTGAACTTCCGATGTCATCCACCAGGTCATTTATGTATATTGTGAATAGCAACGGTCCTATGACACTCCCCTGCGGCACACCTGAAATCACTCTTACTTCGGAAAACTTCTCTCCATTGAGAATGACATGCTGTGTCCTGTTATCTAGGAACTCCTCAATCCAATCACACAATTGGTCTGATAGTCCATATGCTCTTACTTTGTTCATTAAACGACTGTGGGGAACTGTATCGAACGCCTTGCGAAAGTCAAGAAACACGGCATCTACCTGTGAACCCGTGTCTATGGCCCTCTGAGTCTCGTGGACGAATAGCGCGAGCTGGGTTTCACACGACCGTCTTTTTCGAAACTCATGCTGATTCCTACAGAGTAGATTTCTAGTCTCCAGGAAAGTCATTATACTCGAACATAATACGTGTTCCAAAATTCTACAACTGATCGACGTTAGAGATATAGGTGTATAGTTCTGCACATCTGTTCGACGTCCCTTCTTGAAAACGGGGATGACCTGTGCCCTTTTCCAATCCTCTGGAATGCTACGCTCTTCTAGAGACCTACGGTACACCGCTGCAAGAAGGGGGGCAGGTTCCTTCACGTACTATGTGTAAAATTGAACTGGTATCCCATCAGGTCCAGCGGCCTTTCCTCTTTTGAGCGATTTTAATTGTTTCTCTACCCCTCTGTCGTCTATTTCGCTATCTACCATTTTGTCATCTGTGCGACAATCTAGAGAAGGAACTACAGTGCAGTCTTCCTCTGTGAAACAACTTTGGAAAAAGACATTTAGTATTTCGGCCTGTAGTCTGTCATCCTCTGTTTCAGTACCATTTTGGTCACAGAGTGTCTGGACATTTTGTTTTGATCCCCCTACCGCTTTGACATAAGACCAAAATTTCTTAGGATTTTCTGCCAAGTCAGTACATAGAACTTTACTTTCGAATTCATTGAACGCCTCTCGCATAGCCCTCCTCACACTACATTTCACTTCGCGTAATTTTTGTTTGTCTGCAAGGCTTTGGCTATGTTTATGTTTGCTGTGAAGTTCCCTTTGCTTCCGCAGCAGTTTTCTACCTCGGTTGTTGTACCACGGTGGCTCTTTTCCATCTCTTACGATCTTGCTTGGCACATACTCATCTAACGTATAATGTACGATGGTTTTGAACTTTGCCCACTGATCCTCAACACTATCTGTACTTGAGACAAAACTTTTGTGTTGAGCCAACAGGTACTCTGAAATCTGCTTTTTGTCACTTTTTCTAAACAGAAAAATCTTCCTACCCTTTTTAATATTTCTATTTACGGCTGAAATCATCGATGCCGTAACCGCTTCATGATCGCTGATTCCCTGTTCTGCGTTAACTTTTTCAAATAGTTCGGGTCTGTTTGTCACCAGAAGGTCTAATATGTTATCGCCACGAGTCGGTTCTCTGTTTAACTGCTCAAGGTAGTTTTCAGATAAAGCACTTAAAAATATTTCACTGGATTCTTTGTCCCTGCCACCCGTTATGAACGTTGAGTCTCCCAGTCTATATCCGGCAAATTAAAATCTCCACCCAGAACTATAACATGGTGGGGAAATCTACTCGAAATATTTTCCAAATTATCCTTCAGGTGCTCAGCCACAACAGCTGCTGAGCCAGGGGGCCTATAGAGACATCCAATTACCATGTCTGAGCCTGCTTTAACCGTGACCTTCGCCCAAATCATTTCACATTTCGGATATCCGTCAATTTCCTTCGATACTATTGCACTTCTTATCGCTATAAACACGCCTCCCCCTTCACTGTCCAGCCTGTCTCTGCGGTATACATTCCAATCTGAGTTTAGGATTTCATTACTGTTTATGTCTGGTTTCAGCCAACTTTCTGTCCCTAGTACTATATGGGCGTTGTGACCGTTTATTAATGAGAGCAGTTCTGGGACCTTTCTATAGACGCTCCTGCAGTTTACTAAAAGCACATTAATATTGTTATTCCATGTTGCATTTTGCGTACTCCTACCTTGCCGCGTCTCAGGAGGCGTCTTGTCGGGCCTAGGGAGGGGATTCTCTAACCTAAAAAACCCCCATGTGCACACCACACGTACTCCGCTACCCTTGTAGCCGCTTCCGGCGTGTAGTGCACGCCTGAGCTATTCAGGGGGACCCTACATTTCTCCACCTGATAGCAGAGGTCGAGAAATTTGCACCCCAGATCTCCGTAGAATCGTCTGAGCCTCTGGTTTAAGCCTTCCACTCGGCTCCAAACCAGAGGACCGCGATCTGTTCTGGGAACGATACTACAAATAGTTAGCTCTGATTCCACTCCGCGAGCGAGGCTTTCCGCCTTCACCAATTCCGCCAACCGCCTGTACGAACTGAGGATGACCTCTGAACCCAGACGGCAGGAGTCATTGGTGCCGACATGAGCAACAATTTACAGTCGGGTGCACCCAGTGCTCTCTATCGCCACCGGTAGGGCCTCCTCCACATCTCGGATGAGACCCCCTGGCAAGCAGACAGAGTGAACACTGGCCTTCTTCCCCGACCTTCCCGCTATTTCCCTAAGGGGCTCCATCACCCGCCTAACATTGGAGCTCCCAATAACTAATAAACCCCTCCCCCCATGTGCCTGCTCGGACCTTGCTGAAGGAGCAGCCACATGTCCACTCACAGGCAGAGCGGGCGATGCCACACGGCCAGCCTCCACATTGACCCTCCGCCTTGTGCGCCGCGAACGCCGCTGAACCCTCCACTCCCCTTGGGGAGAGGGTGGCCCAACCGCACCCGGTACCTGCGAAGATGTCTCGACAGCAGGGACAGTGGGTGAAGCATGTAACACCTGGGGTGTACCTTGCGACGCACCAGACTCCCCACTGCCGCTACACTCAGAGGCAGCAGCCTGAAGACGGCTGACCGCGGCCATCAACACCCTCAGCTGCTCGCGAACAGTGGCCAGCTCCTCCTGCGTCCGTACACAGCAGTCACACATCCTATCCATCCTAAGGCATCAATTTACTGAAGAGAGTTAATCAACCTTTAACTAGACTGCTAATTCACTAAAGGCGGCTGTTTATTGACTAAATTGTGGTTGCTAGCCACTTCTTGTAGAAAACAATGAAAATAGCACTACCTGTCTCTGGACTGTATTAAAAACAAATACTAGCACTACTGGCACTATGGTTGACTAAAGTGACTCTCTCTGACTGTATTCAAAACAAACACGAAATCTATGGAACTATTAATAGCACTCGACAATTAAAGTTTCCTAAAAGCAAAAACACACGGAAGAAGAAGTGACAAGTAAGAAAAATACAGTTAATACTTAAATTAAGGTAGCTCGCTGCACAGCAGACGTGAAGCAGACGGCAGTTATGACGACACTGACACTACTGGCACTATGGCTGACTAAAGGGACTCTCTCTGACTGTATTCAAAACAAACACGAAATCTATGGAACACTATTAATAGCACCCGACAATTAAAGCTTCCTAAAAGCAAAAAACACACGGAAGAAGAAGTGACAAGTAAGAAAAATACAGTTAATACTTAAATTAAGGTAGCTCACTGCACAGCAGACGTGAAGCAGACGGCAGTTACGACGACACTGACTTCTTCTGTAACATTTGGTATTATTCCACATCTTTATGATTCACAATTATTCAATGATATGCAAATCTGAAATACCTTGTACATATATGATTGAATGTTCAGAAGGATTATTATGGAGACTTTCAACGACGACATAAATTACATTGCATACACTTGGCCTGCTATTTGAAGTTTATACATGACATAGATGCTATGGATTTCAATGATTTACTTATTATTCACTTTATTTTGACTGTAATCAATCCCACTGCTCTACAGTAGATCTGGTGTTGTCTTTGAAAGCTTTTGATTACCATGATTTAGGAGTATTTTGCTTGCTGTTGTCCTACGGAGATGATAATATTATTAGTGGATTTTGTCTGCTTGGTTACAGATGACCACAGTCTTGATGGTCTACATGCAATGGCTGAGTAGTCTGTTGAAGGTATCAGCCAGGTAGAAGATATTTTGGTTGGATGCTGTGGCTGGACATCAACCTTTTTTTTTTGAAACGCCAATTATGATTGGATTTCAAGCTGTGTTTCAGTATGTCAAGTGTATTACTCTGATCTGCATTTTGCTTTTACTTATATTTGATCTGTATATGTTTTGGTGTCATGTTTTCTATATTGGTTGCTAGCATTCATCATATATGTTCTTTGGTGCTTTGATGCACAACATTATCATGTGGTATATTGATGCTCTTCTTCATCATTTATATTTTTTGCATGTGACCATCTGACCAACATGTTTCTGTTACAAAGAATTTCTTAAGTATAACTTACGCATACATATATATATATATATATTCAGTTTTCTCTCTCAATTTAACATCCGTGTTGGAGTCTGCCACAGAATCATTGACATCACCCTTGTTAAACCATTTTATATCAATGTCAAGATATCAGTGATATATATGGATATTGCCATTGTGTTTCTTCAACTGCTTGTTCTGGATACTATTGAATGCTTACATTGCTTTTCTTATTGAATCATTTAAGTGCCAACATATGTATTTATCTTCAAACAACCATTCGTATTAAAATGTGGTATGAAATAATTAGTGACTGAACATCATTTACAAAATAATTTTCACCCTGTTTTATTACAGTATGAACAAGAATAATTTTGTTTATCTAGAAGATTTTCCCACATTTGGCATGAGCTGTAATCATTGTCTGTTGTCTGCTAGAAATTTCTTGTGAGCAAAACCTCATCGTGCAGTCCAGTTTATGGCAAGTGAACCCCATTTAATAATCTTCTGTATCTATGCCCTGCATAAACCACTTCAGTCTTTATTTCCTGGAATGGGAAGTCATAACATTCAGGTTGCTCCGTGCATCGCAAACATAGGCCTTGAACATTTTGTCTGGAACTTGAAGTTCCCCATCATATTGATTCATATATCTGCATACTTATTCCTTATTGGATTTTCAGATTTGAACTAATTGATTATGAACTTTCGTACTGGTTAGTATCTGGCGGTTTGGATTTTTCAGATTGGTCCGATCGTCACAAACGTAGGCCTTGAACATTTTCAATTTGGTTTGAGATGTCTCATGCCAAATTCTAGCTTCATGTAATTTTGTTTCATCTGATCTGTTTTTCAGTTATGATGTCATGATTTTGGACTTCCTGTATAGTTTTAGGTATCATCATAAGTGCATTGTAGGTTAAGTCTTTTATTTGATTGTATGTTAGGATGTAAATGATTTTCTTCAAATAGAGCTTGTTTCGTGGCCTTACTGTCACTTGCTGCAATCACATCTCCTATGAAATCTGTACAGTTCTATACACTACCTAGGACTCACTTAACAGCCTGGTATTTACTTTAAATTACTGTTCTTCCATGATTTGATGTAGTATAACTCTTAAATCTGATTTGTCATTCATGGAAACAAATACAAAATTTGTCTGGTATATTAGGTTAGATTTTATGTTATCAACTTGAATTTTGCTTTGTCATCTGTATGTTATACACAGAATAACTTTTTACATTGTAGAGTTCACCATACTTCTGAATGGGAAGTTACAATATGATTAGAGTAATTAACAATTGTGAGATGTACACTCCTGGAAATTGAAATAAGAACACTGTGAATTCATTGTCCCAGGAAGGGGAAACTTTACTGACACATTCCTGGGGTCAGATACATCACATGATCACACTGACAGAACCACAGGCACATAGACACAGGCAACAGAGCATGCACAATGTCGGCACTAGTACAGTGTATATCCACCTTTCGCAGCAATGCAGGCTGCTATTCTCCCATGGAGACGATCGTAGAGATGCTGGATGTAGTCCTGTGGAACGGCTTGCCATGCCATTTCCACCTGGCGCCTCAGTTGGACCAGCGTTCGTGCTGGACGTGCAGACCGCGTGAGACGACGCTTCATCCAGTCCCAAACATGCTCAATGGGCGACAGATCCGGAGATCTTGCTGGCCAGGGTAGTTGACTTACACCTTCTAGAGCACGTTGGGTGGCACGGGATACATGCGGACGTGCATTGTCCTGTTGGAACAGCAAGTTCCCTTGCCGGTCTAGGAATGGTAGAACGATGGGTTCGATGACGGTTTGGATGTACCGTGCACTATTCAGTGTCCCCTCGACGATCACCAGTGGTGTACGGCCAGTGTAGGAGATCGCTCCCCACACCATGATGCCGGGTGTTGGCCTGTGTGCCTCGGTCGTATGCAGTCCTGATTGTGGCGCTCACCTGCACGGCGCCAAACACGCATACGACCATCATTGGCACCAAGGCAGAAGCGATTCTCATCGCTGAAGATGACACGTCTCCATTCGTCCCTCCATTCACGCCTGTCGCGACACCACTGGAGGCGGGCTGCACGATGTTGGGGCGTGAGCGGAAGACGGCCTAACGGTGTGCGGGACCGTAGCCCAGCTTCATGGAGACGGTTGCGAATGGTCCTCGCCGATACCCCAGGAGCAACAGTGTCCCTAATTTGCTGGGAAGTGGCGGTGCGGTCCCCTACGGCACTGCGTAGGATCCTACGGTCTTGGCGTGCATCCGTGCGTCGCTGCGGTCCGGTCCCAGGTCGACGGGCACGTGCACCTTCCGCCGACCACTGGCGACAACATCAATGTACTGTGGAGACCTCACGCCCCACGTGTTGAGCAATTCGGCGGTACGTCCACCCGGCCTCCCGCATGCCCACTATACGCCCTCGCTCAAAGTCCGTCAACTGCACATACGGCTCACGTCCACGCTGTCGCGGCATGCTACCAGTGTTAAAGACTGCGATGGAGCTCCGTATGCCACGGCAAACTGGCTGACACTGACGGCGGCGGTGCACAAATGCTGCGCAGCTAGCGCCATTCGACGGCCAACACCGCGGTTCCTGGTGTGTCCGCTGTGCCGTGCGTGTGATCATTGCTTGTACAGCCCTCTCGCAGTGTCCGGAGCAAGTATGGTGGGTCTGACACACCGGTGTCAATGTGTTCTTTTTTCCATTTCCAGGAGTGTATGTATGTGTGAGTAAATCAATGGTGATCTTGTGCTGATACAAACTTGAAATGAACTGAGGAAGTGATGTGTAGTGGAGTGTGGCAAAAAGCAGCACTTTATACTGATATACGGTTTACTGCAGTTAATAAACTCATAAAGATGAGAGACACAACAGTTGTGACGACAAAGTGATTATTCTGAGAAACAGACACAATTTTGTTTAGATAATAATATATAAACAACTGAACATAGTAATGAGAAATCTCATAGAACATTCAATGGAGCGCATCAAAAGGGCACCAAGAGGATAAAACTGAAATTTTATACAATTTTATTTTTCTTGTATTTCACCTTGTATAGTTGATTGACTAAACTTTACATATAACATGTATTTTCACACACACTAACTGTCAAATAGTTTGTCTGTTTCACTAGTCATGATTATATTCCCTTCATTTTAGTCAGAGATTTAGAAGAGCTTTGTCTCTCTGCGGTAGTCAAATCTCTTTGGAGGGTTTGTTATACCACAACCCTTTTTGGGATCCTGTATTCTTTTCCAGTTTCATCCCTACTCTCCCATAAAGGGCATATGTGTAATATCAGTAATTTACACTCATTTAAACAGCTGCTAACATTTTGTCTTTTCGGTTATTTGAATTCGAATACACTGAAGATTTTCTTTTTCAGCAAATTAGCAATTTGCACTAATTTAAGCTGCTCTTTTGACATTGTTTACATTGGGCCTCACCAATATGGAGAATGAACGAATGCAATTTGGGAAGATTTATGTAAAAGTTTTAATTGTTAAATATGCAAATTTAATATGTAACAGTGTCAGTAACTGTTTAAAATCATATAAATAGAGGTGATTTGTATGCCACCATAATTCAGTGCAGTTTGAGATCAGTCTTAGGTCAGTTTAATTTAGTCATGAGACTGTGTTAAGTCAATTTTACGCATGTAGTTCACTGACGAACATCTAGCGTGTGAAATAAAACTCTTTGTGAACACGAATTCCTGGAGCTTATTTCTACCATTGCGTGATTCCTGAGTGGCAATGCAGTAACATCAAGATGAACCTACGCCAGCATTAAGAAGCAGCACCCTGGATTACACAAAATACGTATTGTTTATTTGGTGGAGGATATCCATAATATGATGTGGTATTCTGCTTTTCTTGTGTTAAGCAATGATACACATCCCAAACTTCACCATACAAAATAATTTTTGCCACTTTATATTACAAATCCCGAACCTCTCACCTGTTCAGATTCACCGATGACGTCTCTGAACTGGATTGAGGGTTAGGACACTCTATTCACATTCCTCCGGAGCCTTAACACCTTCTCCCCCTTTCACTTTACCTGGTCCTACTCAACCCAAGTCACCTTCCTCGATGTTGACCTCCACCTCAAAGATGGCTACATTAGTACCTCTGTCCATGTCAAACCTACCACCAGCTATACCTCCACTTCAACGGCAGCCACCCATTCCATACCAAGAAGTCCCTTCCATACAGCCTAGCCACCCATGGACATCGCATTTGCAGTGATGACCGCTCCATCTTGAAATATACCAAGGGTCTCACTGAGGCCTTTACAGACCATAGCTACCCTCCCAATCTTGTACAAAAACAGATCTCCCTGGACTTATCTTTCCTGTCACCCACCACCTCGAGAAGTCTCACTGTCCAGCCATAGAGGAGCATTTCCCCTTGTGACTCGGTACCACACAGGACTGGAGCAACTGAATTACATTCTCCACAAGGGTTTCAACTACCTCTTGTTGTGCCCTGAAATAAGAAATGTCCTACCTACATCCTTTCCACAGTGGTATTCCATCACCCACCAAACTTACACAATATTCTTGTCCATCCCTATACAACTCGTGCTCCCAACCCCTTGCCTCATGGCAAATATCCCTGTAATAAACCTCTATGCAAGACCTGTCCCATACACCCTTCCACCACCACCTACTCCAGTCCGGTCACAAACATCACGTATTCCATCAAAAGCAGGCTACCTGTGAAAGCAGTCATGTGATCTACAAGTTAAGCTGCAACCTCTGTGCTGCATTCTACAAGGACATGACAACCAACAAGCTGTCTGTCTACAAGAATGGCCACCAACAAACTGTGGCAAAAAACAACTGGATCACCCTGTTGCTAAGCATGCTGCCAAACACACCATTCTTCATTTCAATGACTACTTCACAGCCTGTGCCATGTGGATCCTTCCCACCAACACCAACTTTTCTGAACTGCACAGGTGGGAACTTTCCCTGCAATATATCCTACGTTCCTGTAAACCTCCTGACCTCAACCTTTGTTATACATTGTCCTGACCCATCCAGCCCCTTCCCTGTTCCCATTACAGCACTACACAGCTCTTATTCCACCGACACAAACAGTCTTTGTACTTCTCTCCTTTTCTTCTACCCCCCACCTCTCCCAACTGCATATAGCTGCCCTATCCTCTCTCCACCTTGTCCCTGTGTGCTCCCCAGCAGCACTTCACTGTCCCCCACCCCTACCCTACTATCCTTCCCCATGCCCACCCCAGCCTCCTCCTTACCCTCACCCGGTTGCCTCTCCCATCATGCGCTAATAATCGTAAACTGACTTCAGCTACCTGAGACGGTGGTCATGTGTGTGTATGTGTTTTGTCCATTTTTGACAATGGCTTCGCTGGTCGAAAGCTCATTTTGTGATAGTCTTTGTGTTGTGCCCATCTGTGACTCAGCATCTCTACTATATGGTGAGTAGCAACTATCCTTTTCGTAATATAACTATTGTGTGAATAAACATTACAAGATGGTAGATCTGTAAGAGACTTTGAGAAGGTTGTCATGTAACTAAATCTACCTGTTGTGATAGAAGCCTTCAGTAGCTGCACAGCTTGCTGGTTCACAATCTAAAAATGATGATGTAGACTCTATCCTTAAAATGAATAGTGAGAAGTGTCTTTTTAAATTCAAAATTGGACGTTCATCAATCTTTAATCGCATCCTTAACATCCTACTTACAGACTCTACTAAAGTTTACACACAGGCAGTTAGTAAACATCAGGTAGTTAGGACAGACATATGTGGAGCTTAATAGTTCTTATTTTGTAAAAAATTAGAATTGCGCACAGTACAGATGAAGTGATCACACTTTGCTTCACATGCAATTAACTAGAAAAGTCACAGAACTGTTACTACAGCCACAAATATTACTTAACTGAATGATAACATGCACAGTTTGATATCTACTGTTCACAACTATAAAACATGGTCTCTCCGCCTGAATGAATGGAGAGGCAACACAAACAGTTCCCCAAGCTGGGCTAAAATGTGGAGCAGCTAGCCTGAAGTTATGCTAGAGAAAGACTAATAGCAGAATGACCAAAATGATGTGAGACTGAGAGTAGGATGAGGACAGACTGACTGTAGAACAAAAGCATACTGACTGAAGTGATGCAAGCTATGGCCTTCTAAAGACTCGCTCCAGGGTATTACTGAACTTTGTTAATTTATAAGTTTACAAATTCTAAAGGTTAGAAAGTTCATCTTTTATCGATTATTGATTTTGTCATTATATTTTGTTTGTATATTATTTCTCATGAGCAGCTTTTATTAAAATACGCAGTACTAATTTATGTTGGAAATCCTGAGATCCATCTTGTATGTTAAAGTTTAGTTACCGAAAATTTACGAATTTTTAATTAGAGACTATTGCTCATTAATATTGGTGCCAACTGTGATTCAGAAAAATCTGGCAAACAAAAGCATAGCAACAGATATGGTAATTTACATCTAGATGGCTTTAATTAGCACTGAATGTTTGGACCAGGTGAAATCTTTAATTAATAATGTCTTTTAAACTCATCAAGGTAGCATTAATGAAAATATGTTACTGAAAAGTGGAGGAATGGCTCTTTAATTTTGAAGTTATACTTCCTTCTAAATTTATCTATTAGCACATAGTCCTATGGCTAAATGTACAAACTTTGTATAATTGCAATAACTTTTCATGGCCGTCATTTCTGATGAAACTAAAATTAACTCACTGTAAAGAGGACAACTAACTGAGTGATTTGAATATTTCAAGTTTTGCGTGGGGCATTTGGTTCCACAATTTTGATAATTTGTACAATATGAGCAATGTAGGAACCTTAACACCAGAATTTTGAAAAGAAGATTAGTGAAAATCTTAATACATGAAACAGGAGCGCATGCAAAGTAGGATGGTGAATGCCATCCTGCTTTGTCACAAGGTGATGAATCAACTGCCACTTTCTGTAATGCAGATTTCATTGCCAGAAGTATTAGAGAAGCAAATTGAAGAGGAATCCTTATTTAAACAGACTGAATGGACAGCAGAGGATGAGCATGATGTGCCCATGCTGGGAGAGAGAATAAGAAAGAGATGGGAAAAGGGAGTCCACGTATCGCATAAGGTTAACGATGTTGCCTTATCTAAGAATCACAAGAGAAGTATGAACAGTGAGAAGCTAATAAGTAAGTTCTATCACTTATATGAAGGACCTTTTGTAATAATCAGAATGTCTCATCTGAAAACAGCAGTATTAGCTGACCAAACAGTGGGAAGGGAGAAATAGAAGACTTCAGACATTTGGTTGAAGAAAATAGGATATTGGAAGCTTTCATAGGGGTGATGATGGACAGGGTGTCAGTGTTGATTATTTGACTTAAGGGGAGGTTTACTATCTTTTGGTGCAAAAAATTGATTTTTTTAAATTTGCTTGTTTGATCAATAAAAGTGTTTAGAATCCACCCCTGAAACGGTTTTTCCGAATATGGAACGGAAATGTTTGTTATTCGCAATTGAACAAAAAAATGCACCTTCCTGAAATCGACCTTTTTCATGCACCAGTTTTTTTCTTTCGAAGGACAAGTTATTGTACCAGTGCTTGGGAGGAAATACACAAAATTCAAATGAAAGTTTGAACGTGTGTGTTTGGAAGTTAGCCCCCAAGCATTTGCATTCTGGTGCACAGACTGTGGAGATTGCGAGTTTCCTGGCAGTGAGCAGCTTCAACAAAGGGTATTCAGCAATTCTGAAGACCATAACAATGACGGACATCATCCTGGGACTCTATTCGACACAGTTCGCCAAGCATTTGGACGACCACCGGATTCAAGCGACCGAAAACCGCTTGTCACCGGCCACAGGAGTGGCTCTGGAGCAGTGCAGGATGGCCCAGATCGAGCAAAACACCCTCTATGAGGAAGAGGAAGGACTAGTTTATGGACCCAGAATAACAGGTTGAACGTAAGCTGCATAATATTGCATTTATATGTAGTCAAAACTTCAAATGCATTTTTTTCGAAATGGCTTTTTTTTAATGCGCGGTATGGTAACTTCAAATCTACTGAACTGATTGGCAAGATTCTTTGTTTCTGGTGAAGCTAACTAAATTGTCTAGGAGTTGTACCACTTTTATTAAACGATGAAAAAACCCTATTTTTTTCCAAATGGCCACTATTTTGTTTCCTATGGTCCAAATAACTTAAGCACGGTAAAACTCCTAAAGAATGTTATATACTTCGCTGATGTCAACTAAATTTTGATTTCAGATGAGCCGGCTGACCTGTGACATACTGCGTGTGGAGGTCTACATCGAAATTTTGTTTCGTTCCGACGGCACTTCCACCTTTGCTCTTCATCATTTCCGGTCAAAAAATTCCAGTTTGTAGAGGAAATAGCAATAAACATTTTGACCAAATTTGACATTTATATCTGTAACACATACCGAGAAAAAAAATCTCAAAGAACATGCTTTTTTCAGGCCAAAGACAGTAAACCTCCCCTTAAGAGGGGAACTAGATGATCATGTTCTGGGTATTAGTCCAAGAAATATATGATTTAGGTGAATTGTGGGAGTGCCAACTCAGTATGGCCTGTACAGCAAGTTCAGCGATGAGTACGACTGTTAATTAAGTGAGGACGGTAAAGCACTCCCCTCACAGCAGATGTCTTCTCTTCCCGTTATGAATGGAAGGCAAGAAGGGTATTTTTGGGGGCAATCCTGGATCTTGTGGTTCAGAGAGACTGTAAGATTAATGGTGTCACTCCGGCCATCCTCTACGAGAGCCAGGTTTGTTATTAGGTTACCAAGTTCCTGAGTGTAGTCCTAACTTTTGATGTGAAACAATATGGCAAATAACGGAAATCTAAAGCACTACAATTATTATAAGTTTATGATTATGGGGTAAAGTATTTCTGCTCCTTTCAAGAAGTTAAAAATGTCCATAATGAATTTTCAGAGCCTTCTAGAGGAAAGTAACTGTAAATGAAATAAATATCTTAAGATTTGGACATGAATAACTGCCCAGAAAGTGGGAATTCATGTTATCACAGACATACTAAATGGATTAATTAGGGTTACTTTGTTTAAAACAATTACAGGAATTCTGATAATGTGTGCAGCACTTGGTAACTTGTGAAGTGACTAGACCTAGAGTACTATTATTCGATAATGGTGACCCACTGGATGTTCCGTATCTACATTTATTTAAACTAGTGCAACAATATGTTGTATTTGCATGTATAGCAAACTGTACTAGACAGAGTAACTAACAGTTTTAGAGTAAAAGGTAGTAACAGCCGAGTAGCTTCCGTACTCAGAGCAGCTCTGTAGGGAAGTTTTTAGTTGTAATGGTGGGTAACATGTCAGTTAGAAGCTACGTTTTGCCCTTCAAAAGTACAAGGGACCATATAATTATAAGGATATCATAACTCATTTTAAGTAGATGCAACTTAAGAGAACAAGGAGGTTAACAGCACTCGTCATTACAAAGTGATGATGGAAAGAATCTGATAACTGGATTGATGAAAAGCAAGTGACACTCACACACACACACACACACACACACACACACACAATGAGACTAGCTGACTATGTAAAATAGAGAATTTAGTTTAGGAATGATTTGTAAACTGTGCATGTAGAATTTCCAAAATGTATACTGGATTATTATGAATCAGTGTACAGTAAGAAATAACAGATGGTTCTGTTGCAGTAAGTAGTTTAAGAAACTGGAAGTATTATGAACACTGACATGATTACTCAGTTATAGGGGTGGCAGATGTATGGATACAGAACAATTTTATAGTTTTGGGATGGATAGGTAGAATGCTTGTACCCTCAACATTTTAAATAATTGAGCAATTATGCTCAGTGATATGTAGGATTTGTTAGAATGAATTACTTATGCCTTTAACACTATTCTCCATTTGGTTTGTGAATTCTTTTACTTTTAAGATGCTCCAGCGAGATCTTGTGGCAACATGAAACTGCCATCCGACCAGTTTACATCACTGCAAGTATATATCTTGGAGTCTGCTGCCCCATGCACTGTGCCACGGTGTCCCTCCTGCAGTAAGTTCCATGGTAGTGTGCTTCCCAAGAATGAAGAGCTTCTCTGAGATGATGTGAGACACACAAGAAGTGAGAGTTATTAATAAAAGACTTCAAATAGTAAGCATGTAATTGGACAACTGTAAAAGGCTATGTTAAATCTGGATAGCCAATTAACACATTTGTTGCTTGTGATACACATATTCCTCTGTACTTACTCCAATAGTGACTGATTAGTTAGTACGAGGGAAGATTGATTTCAGAGTGAGGTTCCAATAAAAGAATTTCAATCTCCTGGTCAAAAATGTCAATAGGAACTGTGGCAATCTGTTGTTACAATTAAAGAGCTTGGAAGTCTGCAAAGGAAGTGTGGCAGTCCATCAAGCACCCCAACCATGCTCAAAAGAAGAAAAACCAATGCCCTGAATGTTCTGCAGATATAAGGCTGGATGGAATAGCCCAATACCCCGCAAAAAAGGAATATTACAATCCCCCTAGGTGGAGGGATACAAACTATGAAACAAGAAACAGTTTGCCAAGAGTGTATGGAGTTCTTCCACAGTAACTAACGTGAATAATTTCTTGTTGGCTGAATTTAACCTTTATTTATAACCTTTCTTGGTTTCTTTATGTCTTGTACCATGGTTATGTTCATTTTACTTGATTGGCACCATGTACACAAATATGGCCATTTCTTATGTCCACAGTTGAAGATTAAAATTGCTACCTTTATACCAAAAATATATTTTTACTGACTTCCTAATATCTGAGATACTTATAAAATAATTGTGTGAACTGAAATTATTAAAAAATTCATCGCTGAAGGGGTTAAAAAACTCAGAATCTTTGGTGGATTTTCTTAACTGAGAAATCTGACTTTTAGATTCCATGTAACACATGAGTAGGGTGTAATAACAAAATGCATATGTACTTGTAAATTAAGTGGTGGTTCAGCTCTCCTACAATGCCAACAATTCTGATGTACTGATCAGATTAACAAATACTTTTAAGTACATATATAACAATGAAGATTGAAGGTCATACATGTTGCAGCAATAAAAACCATGTCCAATTGAGGGAACATAAGATCAAAGTAGAACACTGAAACAGGAGCAGCTGACAAAAGCTGCCAATAATACAGTGCCCATCTAAATAAAAGACAGACTACACAAGTAAGTTAGACAATTCTGTCAGTGCTATGGTGTCAAGTATGAGCAACGTGAATGATTAATAGAAAAGAGCTTTAGCTTACAATTAATCCAAACTTCTGTAGGTGAATATCAAGTCTGCCTGCTGCTTTATTTCCTTTGGTTGTAATAACATAAATCCAGCCTTGTGAACCAAGTACAGGAGAGGCAATTATTTCAGGTACTGAAAATATAAGTTGCCTGAAAGAATATATAAATTAAATAAAGTAACTAATAAAGGCATACTGGTATTGGCAATTATGTATGAATCATATAATGTCAACAGTGAATAATTCAAAACAACATACTGCATAACAAAGAACAGGATAAATACTTTCCCAGAGTTACTCACATTTCTTATTTCGTTACATTATTGTGTTGCAAAAATTCTTCATTTAGGGATCTCTGTTAATAGAAAGCTGTGTGTCTCGAAGAGAGGGGAATCTTATTTTCAGGTACAAAAGGATATAACTGATAAAATTTTATGAATATGATCACATTTTCTGTGTACAACCTCCAACACAATAGGTCAAAAGGCATACTTTTCCTTACTTATGAGCTTTGTGCATGCTATTCTGTAGAAAGATGGTGTGGTGAGCACATCAAACTTTGTTTTCAGTGAAACATGAAGCAGGATTATTGTGCAGTAATTTTAAAAGCAGTAAGTACACAGACATACACCTTCACACATGATCTGACAGACATATGTGAAAAGGAACAATCATATATGCAGCTTCCAAATGCAAAAAAATATTTTTTGCTGTTGACAGATGTATAATAAAGAGAGGATCCTTTGTACTAGGCAGAATAAAGGGAACCACATTGCAGCTAGTCTGTGGAAAGAAGAGCATTTAGTACATATGGTAAAGGAAGAACCTCAGACAAGAATATGTCAAATACAGTATGGAACTCATAGATTTTTGTTACGCACTCCCTCAAGGAAACAATTTACCATCCATATCATATGTACAGCACCATCAAAATCTGGTGCCTGCTGACTATCAAAAACATGAACTTCTGGAGATGCATACAACAAGCATGTATTGATAATTACCGACTCCAGAAAAAGTCCAATTAACTAAAATGTAACCACTTTCCCATGGGACATATGGACGCACAACACTCACATCTGATCAATGAGAATCCTGCATGCCCTTTTAGAAGAAAACCATAAAGAACAATTGCCAGTAAATATCTGGAGCTGTATTATTTGTAACATCCACTAACCTTGATTTTTCAGCATAGATTGTCTAACATTACTACAGGATAAATTACCAAAACTGCAGGAGACATCTAGTTTGCTACATGACTGAATATGTAGTTCATACAAGATAATATTCCTGCACTACTTTTGGCAACAACTGAGTTCTTAGGGGTGGACCTGTGTCATGGCCTCCAATCTCCAGACCTAAATCCATCAGATTATTTTTATGGAGCTACTTTGAAGTGCTGTGAATGAGACAGAAGTAGTAGGTGCTGCTAAACTGCATGGAAGGATACATGAAGCATTTGTGTTAGTTCACAAATGTACGAAGGTATTTCAGTGTGTGGCTACATCCTTTATAGGAAGAGTGAAAACTGTCATCAACCAGGAGGGAAAGGGCCTGAATGGTTCTTATGAAAGTTTATTTCATCAAAGGCTTACCATTCTAGTAGTAACATTTATGAGTGTACTTTTGTTTCTTGTTGTCAAAAATGTTGGTAATTCGTTGTTTTAATGCATGACTGACATGTAATGTTGCAAGAAAATGATGAACTATACTTCTGTAATACAGTTTAATTTTCTGTAACTGATGTCAAGTAAGACTATACAGAAAGTATGGCTATTTATTATGAAGGATAACAGTATTTGTCTCCTTCCATTTATTTATTTGAATTTACTGCCAGCAGATGTAGCGATGTGCTATGGAAAACTCATGTGCTGTGTACTGTCAACATGAACAAAGATTCTCACAGAAAAAAGGAAAGATTTAGAAATTGTACAAATCATTTATAAAATAGTATCATGAGTAACTCAAGATGGTAGTACCATCTTAGGTAAAATTTTCATATAACAAAAATAAATTAAACAAAAAAATGTCTACTCTTTTGTAAATGAATTGTTAAGTGATGACATAGTAAATCACATTACCTAACTTGTAAAATTATGGTTAATGTTGCTTCATTGTTGAGATTATTAGGTACTGAACATATGATAGAACAAGGGTGGTGAAGGAAATTGACTTTGTCCATTTCAAAGGAGCCATACCAAAATTCACTTTATCTGATTTGGGCAGAAAACCTAAATCTGCATGGCCAGATTCGGATTTGAATGTCACTCACTATGTTTACATGTGATACATCTTCTGAAAGATGAAAACTGCATCGCGGAAACTGTTCTACCTGTCGTGTTTTCATGTTAAGGTCTGAAACAGATTTGCTAGCCCAGTTACATATGGCACCTGGAAAACAGCTGTTACAGTTCATGATTTAGTCAGCACAATCCTTTCAATAAGACAAAATGTGGACAGCTTCAGTCTAGTATTTCTGCTTATCCTTCACTATACAAAAAGCCAATCTGTCCATATCAGCCAAAAATCTTTAAAAACAAGATGAAACCTGACAGCCCAGGCACGTTTAAAAACCATTAGCATCTACATGGAAGCAAAAATTGATTGCGTGACTGGAAAACCAGCAACCAGAAGTGAATTTCCAGAATCGATTTTGAAGTGACCATCCAGAAGCAGTATTGGGAAATTGGTCTATAAGTCTGGTTTTGGGAGCCCCATGTAAACGGAGTGACTATCCCTGACTGTAAGCCTAGTGTCTTAAACTTGTACCATCTTGTTGAGTACATATCTTGGATGGCTATGAAGCTCAGGACTAATTCCAGAAAACAATGAGGATGTTAAATAGGAAACACCAAACGACTCTAGTAAAAGTTTGAAAAATATTAGCAGGAGTGAAGTTTACTGTTCTGACCACAAGAACATACAAATACTAACACACATGTAACTCTTTTACATCTACAATATTTGTACAAGAAGACACTTGCCACGGAGTGGCTGCACTACTGGTCTGATAAACATAGGCCAGATGTCAACATATGACAGAGAGTGACGTTGGCTGGGTCCAACTCTATAAGCCATTGGCGGGCTGGCAGAGTGCACCATGGGGAGGCTGCACGCGCATCCAAGAGTGATACCCTCTACCAGTGCTAGTGTCTTCTGTCTTTTGTGGTGCACCATACAACTGCGCACTCGGATCACGGGTATGGAATCTACACGGATCACTAAGCCCCTCTACTGTTCGGGGTGGAGCATTGCTGTTTCCCCGGGTATGGTGCGATGGCTGCGATGTGGAGACAGCATCACCCATGTACATGGATGTCCTGGCGGTGAGAGAAACTACTAGTAGCTGAAGATCTTAGAATATGTGCAAAAGTGGCCGGTGCATGGAGTGTACTGATGCAACCCTGCCTGAGGATGAGACAACAGTATTGGTGATGGACAGTCCAAGTTCGGACCCTGGTGACAGCTGGCGGTGGTGTTGAAAGTGGAGGCAACTTTGGCACATGCCAAGCCCATGCAGAAGGCATAAAACCAGCAAGGGGCATGTCCACTGGCTGAAGGGGCACTGGAGCTGTTTCTTGAGGCTGTGAAGTCACCGGCTCATCAAGCACAGGCACTGATGCAGGATGAAGATGAGGTTGGAACACCAGCAGATAGGTGGCACCTAGCGATTGGGGCACTGGTGAAGGTTGTTGTGTGGCCAGCACATGGGGAGAGGGTGCTATCCGGAATCACAGCTGATTTCGATGATGCTGGATCTCCAGTCTCCAGTCCAGAGGGGGTAGAATGGTGGCTGTTCTGATGCACAATGACTGCCAGTAACCAGTGGGGCACTGACCAAAACCATGCAACTAGACTGCCATCGCTGGCAGGTAACTTCGTACAGTTGGACACAATGGTGGGTGAGGTCCCAGATGGAGGAGGTGGAGCAGTGTCCGCGGCTTGTGCCTGTGAAGGAGCTTGTCAGGGCTACAAGAACCAATAGGAGTCACCCCGTAGGCTGTGAGAAAAAAACTGTAATGCCTCCTCTGCATGGAAGTCTTGCAGATATTTTTTCATCTGAGTGTTAAACATGTGAACTATGCACTCAGGCTCCCCCTTAGATTGGGGGAGAAAGGGAGGGGATCAAACATGGCAAATGCCTAACCACACACAGAAACCATGAAATGTCTAAGACAGGAACTGATGTCTGTTGTCAGAAACTAGAGTAACCAGGAGAAATTTCAAAGAAAAAATTTCCAAGGGAGCGTCAATAGCGACTCTGGTAGTGGCTGAGGAGCACCGGACCACATATGGAAAACGAGAAAACATGTCAATGACAAACAGCCAAAACACATCCAGAAATGGACCCACAAAATCCACATGGATGTGTTCCCAGGGCTGGGTTCCTGGAGGCCGTGGAGAGGATGAAGCCTTGATTAGCACACTGGGGACATGCAGCAGCCAAATGCTCCAGCTCTCAGTCAATGCCAGGCCAGTAAACATGTCCGCGAGCCTGTAGCAGGTCCATAATCATCCTGACAAGACTTGCCAGGGGTTGGATGCCCTGCCATGATATGGTGTGCACCTGTTACTCAAGAGAGGGTTGGAAAAAATTGGTCTTCTGCGGACTAAAATGCAGACCCAAGGCCTGGAGTTTTTGGAAAAGGACCCAGAGATTGTGCAAGTACTGCTTGTAGTATGTCCAGTAATGACAATGTCATTCAGGTAGTTGAAAAGCAAATGTGACCTGTTCCAAATAGTGATGAAAAATTGTGGGGCACTCGCCACACCAGACAACTGTTGGTATTGATACAGGCCGGAAGGTTTATTAAGTACCATGATATGCTTGTACTCCTTGTCTAAGGTTAACTGGCAATATGCTTTGGAAAGATCAAGTTTGGAGAAGAACTGACACCCTGCTAAGGATGTGAGCAACTCGTCTGGGCCTGACTTTGGATGTGTGTAGACTACAGGCTATGAATTCACGGTGGCCTTAAAATAGCTGCAAAATCACAGTTTACCAGAGGTTTTCCTCACCATGAAAAGGGGTGTGACCCATTCATTAGAGAAAATGGGAACTACAGCCATGAGAGATTCAGCCAGTCTTGGCTTGAGAGAGCACAGCTATAGGAATGCGCCAAGCAAGAAAAAATTTTAGGATGAGCCGACTGCTTCAAGATTATGTGAGGTTGAAAGTCTGCAGCACACCCTAGGCCTTCTACAAAGATATCCTGAAATTTTAAGCACATTCCAATAACTGACAGAGGACTTGGTCAGATACCAACTTTATGGAGTCCGTGACTGAAAAGCTAATGAGTTGAAAGGCATCAAACCCAGAAAGGTTTGCTGAACTAGCATCGTGGATGACAATATAGGTAACAGGCTGAATCACTAACAAATAAGTAACAATAGACAAGAAGTGCCAAAACCAAGGGAATTTGCTGCATACCACATCCCTGTAAGTGCCTGTTTACTGGCAACAGTGGTGGAGAGCCAAGTTCTGAATACGTTTGGGCATTAAGCAGGGGAACTGCCACCCGGTGTCTACCTGCTGGTGCAGCTGTTGTGAGAGAACCATAATGCTGATAAACAGCTTGTTGGAATCCTGACCGGGAACTGGTCCTCTATATGACACTTGCTGGATATCTGTATCCATGTTCTCTGATGCTGCGTTCTATGCATTTGAGCTGCACACTATTGCACTGTGGCTTTTCTTTCAACACTTATGACATGTCGTCCAACTCTGGGGACACTTTGATCTATGAAGTTGAGAGTAGCAAGATGTACACAATGGCAACAGGAATCAGTGGCTGTAACGCTCTTTATGAGCTGTGCAGAAGCCGCCAGATCAGCCGGTTAACACCGTCATGACATCGTCCTCCCTGGATGCAGCCGAGTCTCCCAGTACCTCATTGCACCATGCTTCCAGCTGCTGAACAACAGCTTGCGAAACCTCATATGTGTGGGCAATGGGGAAATCCTCTTTGAGGCAGGGGTTTTCTAATTGGAAGGCTTCCTTATTCGAGGCAAGGTGATTGATAACATCGCGAACCATGATGTCTGCATACAGCTCTTTTCACTTGGCCGCGACAAAATGGCACTTGCGACTGAGGTTGTGGAGGGTTGCAGCCCAGGCACAATAAGACTGATGGAGCTGTTTCTTGCATTGGTAGAATTCAACACTAGCAGCCATGATGTGCACATGGTAGCGATAACAGGAACACAATAGTGAGCATAAATTGTCAAACAACAATGAGGAATGTTCCTGTAACAGGGCCAACTAGTGCAGCACCTGATACAAGGCATGAGAAATCAATGACAGAAACAGTGCACAACATACCTCCACATCTGTAATGTGGAAGGCAAGAAAATGGTGGTGTTTGTATGATTCCCAATCTCCTGCCACCTTGTCAAATGGCAGGAACATAGGAAGATACACAGCCGAAGACAAAGGAGGAGAGAGAAACACTTGCTTGGCCTGTTGCATGACCATAAGAAGTTCCATTTCTCATTGCATCAATGTTTTAAGCAGAGACTCCATTTCACAACAAGAGGCGAAAAGCAACCACACAATGAGGCATATGAAAAAATGACCCTACTAGTCGCAAATGTGTTCTGACCACAAGAACATGCAGATAATAACAAACACAAGATTTTACTATGCCTAGAATACTTGTATGAAGAGACTCTTCTCAGGGAGTGACTCCACTACTAGCCTGATAAACAGAGATCAAATGTCAACATACGAGTGACAGTGAGGCTGGCCAGGCCCAATTCTATAAGTCGTCAGCTGGCCGGTAGAGTGCACGGCGGAGAGGCTGCACGCACATCCAAGAGGGCACTCTCTGCTGGTGCTAGCATCTTCTGACTTCTGTAGTGCGCCATACAACTGTGCATCCAGATAGTGAGTGTGGAATCTACAAGTGTCACTGCATTTACAACAAACATAATGCATGAACCAGTTTCAATATATTTCCTAGGACCACTGAACACATTTTTGAATTTTTTTTTAAATATTACAAGTAGTACCAGCAATTTGTAAAAAGATAAAGGAAAGAACTGTTCAGTACAGGTATCAGACTATCTAAAAAAAAGGGGAACATCTACAAAACAGCAAAATGAGCAATGATAATTTTTATAGCATAAATAGAATCGGTACAAGAGCATATTCAGAATAAAAACATCTCTTGTGAAACAGACAGTTCAGATGATAAAGTAAAATCAGTTCAAAAATTTGAAGACAGAAGGACAGACAAAGAAGTCACAAAAATTACATTATTCTTTATGAATGAAAACCACACAACACTGGTGTAATATTCTACAATATTTATTGTTTATTTCACAAACTGGTTTTTGGCTGTTAATGGTGTAACAGCCAACAACCAGTTTGTGAAATAAATAATAAATATTGTAGAATATTATACTAGTGTTGTGTGTGTTATTATTCATAATGTATAAAAATTCTACCAAGAACAGACAGAACAGTCAATCAATGTGATGTCTTTCCTATTAACCTTCTGCATACCAAGTGGGGTACTGTGGGACCACAACATGACTAGTTCATTCTTTATAGCTGCTTGAATTAGTTTATATTTTTCAGACTATGTGATATTGTTAAACTATCCCCATTAAACACTACCATTGTTGTAATTTTAAAGTAAATTTATCTATACAAAAAATAATAAGGAAATGTTTATTTGATTCCTTTGGAACCTTGCTTGGGATTCTGTGTGACAAGAATACACACATGTATTGTAGAAAGTTATACTGGTGCAAGTGTGAAATGAATGTTTTAAATTTTATTGTAATGTTGTGTGTAATAAGTTTCAGTCAAATACTTTTCTCTGTTATTTGTTTTCTTCAGTTCTGACACTATGGCATATTTTGTTATGAAACGTACATGTTGAAAATGCTAAAGTTACAGAATAAATATGATTTACACAATTAATGAGATCTAGAAGAAGTAATGCAAATAACAGAAGTAGAATTAGAACCAGGGCATAGTGACGTGGAGTCTCTGTGTTCAGAAACAGAAGAAAATGTGGAAGATGTTTGAAAATGTTATAGAAAAAAAGCAACTGATGAGATTCAGATCTTGGACGGACCTATAAATACAAGAAAAATGGAATGATATGACAATCAAGGTATAAAAAACCAAGTAGGTATCAGAAACAGGTTATATATTTTTTCTTAATCTAGCAGTCTCATAATGACTACCAGGAGCCTGTCTTCAGTTGTGGACTCTTTCATGTTGTTCATCACACCTAAAATAGCAGACAAAGCTGTAAAATACACAAACAAAACAGCAGAGACAGTTTATAATTTACTGAATGTAACTCACTCTACTAACAAATGTAAGTTGATCCCTACAAGTACAACAGAAATGTCAGGTTTCACAGGGCTCCTTATAAGTGTGGAGGCACTAAAAGCGAAAACACAGCCACTTTCTATTTTATGATCCACAGACCCCATGTACAAAAGGAAAATATTCCCAGCTTTATTTTCGAGAAATCTGACAGAAGTGGAGCAAGATTAATCAGCTTTCATTAGGAAGTGTACTTAGTTCAGAGTCTTTCCCAAGAATGGGGGAGGGGGGGGGCAGGGAGGGGGGCAAGAGGAGTGGGGACAATGGATTTCCCTTAATCCTCTGTTAGGTTAATTTCAGATTGATCCTACTAATAACTACCAACAGTGGAAGAGTGACCCTTAATGTCAACACAATAAAAACACATAAAACATTGACACAGTCAAATTTCAGCTTAATGACATCACTGTAAAGCTGGAAAGAAACAAAGAATAACATAGAAATTGCTCAAACAAAACATGAACAGTTACCATGGAAATCTCTGTAAGATATTCCCGTATAAAGGTCTTTATTGAGCTGTCACCTGACATATTAAACAATGAAATAAAACTGTATTTTATTACTGACTCCTACTAATAATTATTTGATCACTTTGAGTCAATGTTCACTGCAAACATGTTCTTAGACTTCTGATGTAATAATATAACAAGTCGTAATGGATAAACTGCAACTACTTAATATCTTAGTAAGACTTGTATCACAGCAACTTTTCCCTGTTATTTAGACTGTGTCTCTTGACGCCTCTAAAGGGATTATCAGTAAATAGCACTATACTGATTGTCAATACAGGGTACTGAATTAAGTTACCACTGTGGCCTTCATATATTATTATTGTGTAGGCCTATCCTGACTTGCCCCAGATCCTGGTAAATAGGACTTTATCGACTGTTAATACAGGGTGCAGAATTTCACCACGGTTTCGATTTATTAATATGTGGGCGTGTCCTAACTTGCTCCAGATGCCTGAAGCACCCCCCGCCCACGCAAGACGTAACAATTTATGCACGTCGCTAATTTGTCTAAGCCGTAAGACATGACCCACCATATTCATTCAGCGGATAGCGGTACATCGACGGCTTCTTTTCAACCAACACTCCATTATGGGCTGCTACTGTAGAGCAGTTGTTAGCTTCGCATGTCTGTCACCCACACCGCAACTGATAAATCACAGTGGCAAAGAAGTAGAATGCTTAAAGCCTTTTAATTGAGTAACTCGATGCTAAATAAAATTTTAATGACACACGCGATCTATCCTATCGATTAAACTAATAAATTAATTTCGTGTTTACTGACATCCATGTTCTATCGGAAATGTATACAGGCATCAGCTACAAGGCACACCATCTGCGCTTAAGGACGTCTCTACACAAATTGTTCAATAATGTGTACTTCGTAACCGTCCTCTGAACAGATCTGGCGATGTTCGTTCTATATTGATGTCTTTTGATATCCAGTTTTCCGACTCTAGGATTATCGAGAAATCTGTTTATATAGTTTTAACAAAACTACCGACATTTATATCACTTATCAATGTTTGTACATGCTCACCTGCACTTCAGGATCTGCCACTGATAGTCAGATTTCGCGGAACTATCGCGCTTTTCCGAAACGTTGACCTTTGCAACTATGCAACAAAGGTCGCTAGGTTTCGGCACTGATGCAAAAACCACTACTCTGCTTCCATTTTCTTCTTCGGGCTTCATTGAAAGTGATTTGACAGGCATTTGAGGATATTTGTAGCAATGACGATCCAACGGTCCAAATGTTATTTGTCGAATGTTTCGTACTTCGCGCCTTCGCGGGTTACTTCTATTGGGCATAAAAAGAAGAATGACCAAAGACACTATGCGAAAGATACAAATATTTATGAACGAATGCACATCTCGAAGGTGCGATTGTAGACACGTAACTTCGAATAACTGTTAGCCTAAAAATTTCGCTATGCATACACATTCAGAACAATGCAACTGTTCTTTTATTATGTAAAACTACGAAGTGGAATATAAAGCAAATCTGAGCTCTTGGGGGGTCTCTCAATGAACCCGTATATGAAGTAACGTAAAGGTAACATCACTTACTTGTCTTCTATCACAACAGTATAAGAGATGCCATTTTATATCGTTGATAACTGTAGTTTTTGTTTGACAGTGCGACAGCCCAGGGAAATTAGCTCAAAGAAGGTCATGCTGGCCAATAAATATGCGAATGCTGGAAATAATTTTAATCGATATTAGGCATCTCGAATAAGAGTTAAATCCGTTTGCGATGGCTTCTGGCTTGTGTTAAACTTTTAAGGGTCCAAAAACTACGAAGTCTTTGGATTTTGTACAGTTTTTCGCTTGCAACTCAGAAACAATAAAGCCTACAGAAAATTCTTAAGACATCAAAACGAAAGAGCATAAAATTTCTTGTCGAATAAACTACTTAGAATCGGTTGAGCCGTTTAGCCAAAATCAATCGAAAAACGATCAGCAATTTTAGCCAACTTGGCCGATAATAAGTCTTCTCGTTCCAATGCCTTGTAACTCAGTGCCTACTTCATACAAAAATTTCATCATATTCTGCTAAATTCCTGCTAAGACTTTTGAACGACAAATCATATGCATTCGTCCAGATATTCAAATTCAAGGGCATTTTAGTTAGACACCTATCTACCTAGGTAGTTAGCATGCTTGGCTAGCTGCACAGTCTAACATGCTGCTTCCCAAGCGGGAAGGCATACCAGTCCCCAGCACGAATCTGCCCGGAGGATTTGTGTCGAGGTCCGGTGTGCCGGCCAGCTTGTGGATGGTTTTTAAGGTGGTTTTCCATCACAGGGAATGTGGGCTGGTTCCCCTTATTCTGCCTCAGTTACACTATGTTGGCGATTCCTGCACAAACAAGTTCTCCACGTATGCATATACCATCATTACTCTACCACGGGAACATTTAAGCTTACACTCGTCTGGTATGAGACGTTTCCAGGGCTCAGGCTGGACTGCTGTGTCCTGTTGTGGGATTGTGGACCACTGAGGGCTATGGCTGGACGAACCATCCATTGTTTCTAGGTCCGTGGTTCAATACACAATACCTAGGTAGTAAGCTCTAATTATTAATTTAAATTTTAAATTAGATAATTTACAGTGTTTTATATTAATTACTTGTGTTTGTGGTAATCATAAAAGGAGTATCTAATGTTACCTATTAATTTGTCTCCCTTTGTTGCTTTCAGAGAACCGGTTATGGAGAAAGAGAGCTGAATGACTGGCCATCTGGTGTATTATACAATGACATGTATGTAATTCATAGGCAAGTTTTCTTGATATGGTGGACATTACTTGTCTCATATGTGGTGATAAGGGTACGATAAAGGAAAAGGCACTGAATACCTTTGTTGATACCAGCAGAAGAAAAAGGCTATAGCGTCATTGACAACATTTCTACACAAAGGAGTTAAATGTTCTCAAGGCTGAAAGACAAGTAAAAAATCCAGAAAATGTCACAACAGATGAAATGAACAAGTTCGGCTTCAAGAAAGTGTTATTTGTTTTTAGAGGAACATTCCTGAAGAGACAGACAGTGTGCAGAAGTAAATGAACTTGGAGACAAAAAAAGAAAGCATAACAACTGTTGCTGCAGACAAAGAATATGAATGAGGTGAGGGTATTTTACAGAGGCTCAGCACTGGAACAGATGTAGTAGCAGCAGAAGGAAGGAACTACAGTTCCTGTCACATGCATTTCTTCCTCCATTCCTTCAACAGCTTTAAATTTTTGTGGCCAGCCTGAAGTTCAAATTAGTGAGTGTATTGACCTCATAATCAAGAGGATGGAAGAAAATGACTTGTGTCAGTTTACAGTAGAAGACATTCTCCAAACAAATGAAGGAGTTGTTCCCAGAAAGAGATATATACTTCTAAAGTTGTCTGGAATATTTAAAGATAATTGTGGCACCTAGAACCAAACAATTCAAAACCAGTAAAAAATGTGCTTCCAAAACACAGGCTACAGCATACAGAGAAATAATTGGTATCAGTCCAAGTAAACTCACATGAATGAGAAACATATGTTGGTGGTGAAAGCAGCTGCAGAAATTATACATGAGGACATGAAGTGAGAAATATATTCTCAAGGTAAGTATACCTTCCATGATATGTTTTTAAGTAGTGTGAATGAAGATGTCCCAGATTGTTTGACATGTATGTTGGACATTGCAACCATTCCTGCTATTAAAAGAAAGGAAGATGGAGATAGCAAGGACAGAACTCAGAAAAAACTCCAGGCCATTGCACATTCACTGATATCAGTGATCTGACCAAAATCATTCATATCTCTAATCCTGCTAGGGGTTGGAACTTTGTTATACAGGAAGTATGAATTGAGGCTCTGAGTGGATGTGCCTTCAGCCATGGGCTTCAGGAGTTCATATTGTGATGTGAGGAAATTCTTCAGCAGCCTCTTGAAATCATAATCGAGAACCCATTTATACAATTCATTTTTGGCAACCCAGACATAAACATGGATACAATTGACGAGAATGACACTTTTCATGCCATGGGGGCTATTCAGTGTTTTACCACCTATAGTCACTAGAATATAGCAGTATTCCCCTGGAGCATTTTGATAAACCTAGTGAAGGAGGTTTTGCTAGTGGAGTGGTGAAAGTAATACTGCGTAGATCTGCAGATGTGCTGTGTTAGTACAAGAATGGAAGGACGCAATCAATTTATCTGGGTGGAATGAGTTTATGAAGAGAACAACATTTAGCCAGCCTTTCCGGACCTCTTGCATATTGTGTCTTCCATTTATAAGCACATCGACCTTGGATGTTGATACCATCTATACAGATCTCAAAACAGCCACTAAAATATAAGGAGCAATGTCAAAAGTTCTGTTTTGTCACCTTGGACCAATTGCTCTACATAAATGCAAATTCAGTGGTTGTTTTGCATTGACCAGACAGTGAGCTGAGCTGTGTTATTGTGTGGCTTTGGATCTTCCATGTTTTGACATCATTCATGGTTGTCATTGTATTCATAATGGATGGCAGTGTTTAATAGTCCTATCCCCAAAGTCCAATTAATTTATAACTATTGAAATGGTTTAATTTTAACAGTAACATTTCTTCATCTGTACTATCAGATATATAAATGGATATCAATATGTGATGGGAAATGGCACTGTATAACAGAAGTCTCATTGTTGGTTGTTGCATAAACTAGAAGACAACAATATTACTCGTTTGCTATTTGAAAGAATTTTGTGTCTCACCTCGTCGTCTAATATACTTTGGGGTGCGATTATTCAAGAGGCTCAGGTTTTAAATGTTTTATTAAGGACATTAATTGTAGATAGTAAAGGATTGTGCTTTATTGTCAAGTTCAATGTATCGAACAAATCATATCTTTTTATAATCACTGATTTCGTAATAGGTGTTACTGCAATTCTTTTCTCCACTGTAGAGCTATAAAAATTGACTTTTATGTTTGACTCTGTGTTGACACTTATCACTCCATCTTACACGGAAATTAGTATAACACCTCTTTTTACAACTGTCTTGTCTCTATAACTCTTCAAGACTACTACTCAAAAATGGTTCAAATGGCTCTGAGCACTATGCGACTTAACTTCTGAGGTCATCAGTCGCCTAGAACTTAGAACTAATTAAACCTAACTAACCTAAGGACATCACACACATCCACGCCCGTGGCAGGATTCGAACCTGCGACCATAGCGGTCGCTCGGCTCCAAACTGTAGCGCCTAGAACCGTACGGCCACTTTGTCCGGCGACTACTACTCAAAGAATAAACAAAGATAGCACAACACAATGGTGCAAAGCCTCAAAGATGCATTCTTACAATAGTAATTTCAGTTTTTTCTCACATTTATGGAAAATTTTAACAGTTTTTATTTTTTAGGGATAGCGAAATGTTGAGATGGATTTTTCACAATGAAATATTTACAGGATAACTAGCCTTATCCCTGAGGCTTCGCCTGCGGATGTGTTTGATACAATACTGGCCATACCTCCTTCCAGTCTCTCTGTCTACCTCTTTCTCTGTCACTCTATCTACCTCATCCTCACGTATCTGTCTATATCCTCCTCCTCACTCACTCTATCTCTTCATCTCCTTCTCTTCCCTATCTCTATCTCTTCCTCCCTCTTCTCATTCTATCCCCTCATCAGTCCTCTCCCTATCTCCTTCTCTCTGTCTCTTTGACCATCTTCTCCTCTTTCTCTCTCTGTTTATCTCCTTTACCACCTCGCTGTGGTACCTACCTCCTCCTCCTCTGCATTCTTTGTCTGTCTTCTCCTCCCCCACTTTTTTTCCTTCTCCTCCTTCCATCTCTGTCCCTACCTACCTTCCCCCTTTTTCTATCCATCCCCTCCTGCCTCCCTCTCTCCCTATCAGGCTGATCCTATTCCAACACAACACACCTGTTATTCCTGGCAGCCTGCAAGTCAGAGGCTGGAAAACCGTTTCTTGCCCATTATGTAGAGGCTGCCCTGCTATGGGGTTGGTAAGGCAGGCTGACATTATTCCAACACAGCATTGAGGAGCCAATAATCCTATAAAATATGCCCACCATGTAGTCTGTATGTCAGGGTCTGGAAAAAACAGGTTTTTGCCCGTATTCTGCTCCAAATGGAACTAGGAGGTTATAAATGCTACAGTGCTGATATTCATGAGGCCTGCTGTTTGTGTGCTAAATTTGCTTGAAGTCGATCCAGGAGTTTGGGAGGAAAATTCGGATATACACACATACATTTTGCTTTACATATCATATAGATTAACGTTTTTAAAAGTCAAAGATAAAATGAATTTTCAAAATATTACAGAAAATATGAACAAGAAGGACATTTTAGGTAAATGTTTTTTTATACAATACATCATTCCCAAAGGTTTTGTTATTGAATATGAGATTTGCAGTTTTCGAAAAAACGTAGTTGAAAATTAGACTGACTCATAAATTTCGTCAATCAGAGTATGTACTGTAGTTAAATGCTGAAATGAGGTCCATGTGATACAGATCCATTACAAGTGTTTCTTTCATACCCACATCAACAAAAACCATGATGTCTGGACGCTGCTATTCAAGAGGTGTAAGAGGTGTATTTTGGCTCAGTTTGGTAAAATTATTCTGTGAACAATGAAGGAATCACAAAAGGAGCATGAAGCATTATTGTCTCTTCTTGATAACCTTGGAATTGATGAATTTGAGATGAATGACCCCAATGTGAAACGACTGATGAGAAAATTCAAAACACTGTTACAAACTTAGCGGTAAAAAGCCCAGTTGCTAAACGATGGGTGGAAAATTTTCGTCTGGGCTCAGTACTCAAACAGTTCATTGAATCTGAGGGAAGTGCGAACTGGCAGTTGAAACTATCAAGTATAAAGAATATGATGCCTTATTTTCATGTAAGTGGCCACTTTAACTATGACAAAGCTAGCCAATTATACTTGCAGGATATGCAGGAACCTGATAAAAGTCTCACATTTACCAAATGCAAGCAATCTGTAACCAAAGGATTTTTTTACCATCAGACAAATCTGAAAACACTGCTCAGGCGTATGGTCAGACATGACCATTGAACAAGTCCTCATGAGGGCTATATCCTTACGTGGGGGCTAGTCACAGGTTTAGGGGATTACACATGGAACTCTAAGTAAATGGATTACTGAAATGCCAACAGCAGTAGACACTCCACAATCAAAATGAGGAATTGTGTAGTGTATCACTTACTTCAACAGATCAACACATTTATACAACATTTCCTCAGATGAAGAGGACAACGCTGATGTGGTGAAATTCAGTAAATGGTTTGATTCTCATGATCCATGCCCTCAAGGAACATCCATTACATGCTGCAGTAGTGGAGAGTTGGGAGTGGGGGTGATGACATCAACTCCCAAGTGATTTATGAAAAAGTTAATTAGTTTGTTAGTTTCATGTTCCATGGATCATTTTGCATGATAAATCGTAATAGTGTGGAACGAGTCATTTTACATTCACAAATTACTTTGTAAATATGTCACATACTGAACATTTATAAGCTTTATATTTCAAAAAGAAGAAAAAGATATACAGATGTGAGTTAGTAATTCCTACCCACCACCTTTTAAACATTACAGCAATAGAAATTCGTCTACAGAATAGGAGGAGTTTTCGAGGTTAAACTTTTTCAGTTTGTTTTCAAATTTTGTGCTAAAGATAACATTAATGTGGAGTAATGAATGTAGATTTTACTTCTGTTATTGTAATTATATACAACATTGTTTCTTTTATACAGCTGTAGATTATTTACAACAAATGTGACGAGGGAATAAATATACTGTGAAGCAATAGTCACAATGCCCAACTCCTTAAACAGATGTATATGAGATGATCCTGGTTGAGCACCACATATTATTCTTACAACACGTTTTTAAACTATGAAGACTTTCTTCCTTAAAGCTGAGTTATCCCACAACAATATTCCAAATGACATATTGGACGAAAATATGCAAAACATGTCAACTTACTGATTTGTCTCTCCCCAAGATTTCCAATGATTCTAACTGCAAAAATGACTGAATTCAGTTGTTTTAGGAGTTTCAATATATGCCTTTTACAATGTAAATTGTCATCAATGTTGACACTCAATGATTCTGAAGTTGTTTGTTATTTCCTTGTCATGTGCTACATTTATCATTGGTGTATTACCCGTAGATGTGCAGAACTGAATATGTTATCCCTTTGTAAAATTGAGGGTGAGACTATTTGCAGAACACCAGTTAATGATACTTTTAAGACCATTGTTTGCCATTTCGTCTGTTACTGTATGCATGCTTGGACCGAAATAGTCTAGAGTCTACTGGAAAAAGAACTAATTCTGCTTGTAGTACATTAAACAGAAGATCGTTTACATATATGAAGAACAATAGTGGATGTAAAATTGACCGTTGGGAAGTCCAATATGTGATTTCTCACTGGGCAGGATAACGCGCCTGGACCATATAGGTTGAATTACGAAGTACAATTTTCGTTAGAAAGTTAGTTACATATTTCATGGATCATTTAGCTCGATAGATCATAATGATATGGAACGAGTCATTTTACATTTGTATCACAAATTTGTACATACAGGGTGACAATTATTGAACTATATGCAAAAAAACATAAATTAGTTACAAACTACGACATGCACACTTCATTCAACATGTAAGCGTCAACACAGATATTCGGATTTAGGATACGATGTGTTCGATATGCCTGCCATCATTGGCGGCCATGTGGCGCAGACGAATAGCGAAATTCTCCATGACCTGCTGAAGTGTCGGAACATCGATGCTATCTGTGACCTACTGAATAACTGTTTTCAGCTCAGCAATGGTTTTCGGGTTATTGCTGTACATCTTGTCTTTAATATAGACCTACAGAAAGGATTACATCCACTATTGTTCTTCATATATGTAAACGATCTTCTGTTTAATGTACTACAAGCAGAATTAGTTCTTTTTCCAGTAGACTCTAGACTATTTCGGTCCAAGCATGCATACAGTAACAGACGAAATGGCAAACAATGGTCTTAAAAGTATCATTAACTGGTGTTCTGCAAATAGTCTCACCCTCAATTTTACAAAGGGATAACATATTCAGTTCTGCACATCTACGGGTAATACACCAATGATAAATGTAGCACATGACAAGGAAATAACAAACAACTTCAGAATCATTGAGTGTCAACATTGATGACAATTTACATTGTAAAAGGCATATATTGAAACTCCTAAAACAACTGAATTCAGTCATTTTTGCAGTTAGAATCATTGGAAATCTTGGGGAGAGACAAATCAGTAAGTTGACATGTTTTGCATATTTTCGTTCAATATGTCATTTGGAATATTGTTGTGGGATAACTCAGCTTTAAGGAAGAAAGTCTTCATAGTTTAAAAACGTGTTGTAAGAATAATATGTGGTGACTTCAGGAGAGGGGACGGTATTGGCTGTAAGGGGACGACAGTACCGTCTTAGTAGTGCACGGCAACTGGCATGTGAGCTCGCAGTATCCATTGGACGTTTTGTATCGATGTAAAGGTGCGCAGGAGACTTCGGCAGAGTGGCCTTTATTGTCGGAGACTTGCTGTGCATCTACCTCTGGACGGTCGAACAATGGGTCAATATTGTTTTCACAGATGAGTCCTGATTTAGTCTGGAGAGTGATTCTCGATGGATTCGCATGTGGAGAGAAGTGGAACACGATTTTGGGACCCAATCACTGTGGAAAGAGACCAAGATCGAGGAGGATCCCTAATGGTGTGTGCAGGGATTATGTTTACCACTCGAACCCCTTTCCATGAATTGTACGGGTGAATCAGCAAGGTTTAACTGATTTCAGGTATCGTGATGAGATCCTGGGACCTCATTTGCGGCCGTTGCGAGATGCTATGGGCCCAGACTTTCTATTGATGGACGATAATGCTCGACCTCATAGAGCACGAGTGGTTGATGTTTTCTTGGAAACGGAAGATATTGCACACATATTGCGACCTGCTCGCTCTCCCGATCTAAATCCCATACAGCATGTCTGGGATGCACTAGGGAGACGGCTTGCATCACGTCAGCAAACACCAACCACTCTCCAAGACTTTCGAGCAGCTCTGCAGGAAGAGTGGGCATTATTGCCTCAACATGAGATTGATGACATCATTCACAGCATATCCTGTCGCTGCTAGATCTGTATAGGTGCCAGAGGTGGTCACACCTCATACTGAGAACATTAACCAGTTGTCAGAAGGTGAGTGCAAATCCTTTAAGTTGGAAAGAAAACGAAGAACATTTTTGTCTACCGTTATGCATGTTGTAGTCGTTTACTTTCTGTATTCGTTGCATTGTTTCTTTTTTACCATCATCTGTTCATACTGTTTTGTACAAAAATAAATGCAACGGTGGAAAATTTCAGTTTGTTGCTTTAATTTTGGACGCAAGTGTATTTTCTCAACACGTAAGTTGCATGTATTCTAGATAGAGATCTTTCGTCAGAGTGATAATAATAATAATAATAATAATAATAATAATAATAATAATAACAATAATAAACCCCGTGGGGGCCCGAGAAAAGAATAGGCCTCTGGTATGTTCTGCCAGTCGCAAAAGGCGATGAGAAGAACAAACCACTAATAGGGCTAACCCCTCTTTTAGTGTGATTAGTTGTTTCAGGACAGAACTAATGAAGCCTCGGACAAGCGCTGTCATAGTCGGGGACGACGCTTGAACCCTATGCCCATCCACAATGGTAACGACACTGCTAGCCACACGGAAAATGATTTAAATGCAAATAGAGGTGTTTTGCAGGATATGCTTCCTGCAACCCCTCTAGAAGGAAATCAAAGACAGAGGATGAGATGGTCAGATGAAGTTAACTGACACCTCATGTTCTGTTATTACCAAGAAACAAACTTAGGAACCAACACAACTGGATACAGATCACAAGTATACACAACATTTATTACCAGATAACCAGAATTAAAATTTTTAACAGAACAACGACTAGCTGATCAGATCCATGTAATAATAAAAAATAACAGGATACCCCAGTCAGCATTAGAAAACATCAAACAACAAGTACAACAAATACTGGAAAAAAATAATGTGTAATCAGAAGAAGAAGAAAATACAGTAATGGACTCAAACATCCCAGAGCAAACAAACAAAGAACAACACGCATCAATTAAACAATCAGAGGAAAACGAAATCTTAAGACAGCCACCAGAACAAGCACAAATAGAACACGAAGTGACACACATGTTAGATATAGAAGAAGAATTTCATCTGACATATATAGAATACAAAGACACAAATGCAGACATTAGACCATTCTTGCATAGACCACCAAATAACCCACAAGTCGAAACAACAATAACAACTATCAACACAATCATACACAACAAATTAAATGAAAATACAACTATGGAAGTGTTACAACTACTGGTTTATATAGGAGCACTCACTACACTAAATATACACACTAGGCAGAGATCAGAACCAACCAACACACAGAAGAAACCCTCAAAACCAGCATGGCAACACAGGCTACAGATCAGAATAGAAAAACTGAGAAAAGACACCGGACAGCTAACACAATTTATAAGAAATGAAATATCAGACAAGAAACGAAAAAGGTTAGGTAAAATCTCACAAGAAGCGATAGAGCAATTAGATAAAAAGAAGCAGATATTACAAGCATTGGCCAAACGACTTAGAAGATACAAAAAAAGTGAAAATAGAAGGAAACAAAACCAAACATTCAACACAAATCAAAGAAACTTTACCAGACAATAGATAACACACACATTAAAATAGACAATCCACCAAACATAACAGACATGGAACACTCCTGGAGCAATATATGGTCAAACCCGGTACAACATAACAGACATGCACGGCGGATACAAGCAGCAACAGACACATACAAGATGATACCACAAATGCCTGAAGTGATAATTCTGCAACATGAAGTCACCCGAGCATTAATTCTACGCAAATTTGGAAAGCCCCTGGAAAAGATAAATAGCAAATTTCTGGCTAAAGAAGTTCACCTCAATTCATTCACATCTAACTAAATTATTTAACAGTTACATTGCAGACCCATACACAGTCCCTGATACACTTACACAAGGAATAACTTATCTGAAACCTAAAAATCAAGCAGACACAGCAAATTCAGCAAAATATCGCCCCATAACATGCCTACCAACAATATACAATATATTAACTTCAGTCATTACACAGAAATTAATGACACAGACGACACAGAAAAATATTATAAATGAAGAATAAAAAGGCTGCTGCAAAGGAGCACGAGGATGTAAAGAGCAACTGATAATAGATGCAGAGGTGACATATCAAGCTAAAACCAAACAAAGGTCGCTACACTACGCATACATTGATTACCAAAAAGCTTTTGATAGTGTACCCCACTCATGGTTACTACAAATATTGGAAATATACAAAGTAGATCATAATTGATACAGTTCCGAAACATAGTAATGAAAAATTGGAAAACTACACTTAATATCCAAACAAAGTCAAATAATATCACATCACAGCCAATACAGATTAAGCGTGGAATATACCAAGGAGGCTCATTAAGTCCTTTCTGGTTCTGCCTTGCTCTGAACCCACTATCCAACATGCTAAATAATACAAATTATGGATATACCAACACAAAATCACACATTTCCTATACATGGATGATCTAAAACTACTGGCAGCAACAAATCAACAACTCAACCAATTACTAAAGATAACAGAAGTATGCAGCAATGATATAAATATGGCTTTTGGAACAGACAAATGTAAGAAAAATAGCATAGTCAAAGGAAGACATACTAAACAAGAAGATTACATATTGGATAACCACAGCGACTGCATAGAAGCGATGGAAAAAACAGATGCCTATAAATATCTAGGATACAGACAAAAAGAGGAATAGATAATACAAATATTAAAGAAGAACTCAAAGAAACATGTAGACAAAGACTAACAAAAGTACTGAAAACAGAATTGACAGCAAGAAACAAGACAAAAGCTATAAATACTTATACTATACCAATATTGACCTACTCATTTGGAGTAGTGAAATGGAGTAACACAGACCTAGAAGCACTCAATACACTTACACGATCACAATGCCACAAATATAGAATACATTACATACATTCAGCAACAGAAAGATTCACACTAAGCAAAAAGGAAAGAGGAAGGGGATTTATCGACATAAAAACCTACATTATGGTCAGGTAGACAATTTAAGAAAATTCTTTACAGAACGAGCAGAAACTAGCAAAATACACAAAGCAATCACTCATATAAATACATCGGCTACACCATTGCAATTTCATAACCACTTCTACAACCCTTTAGATCACATAACATCAACAGATACGAAGAACGAAGAAAGTACATTTGGAAAAAGAAAACCCTACATGGCAAGCACCCATATCATCTAACACAGCCACACATCGATCAAGACGCATCCAACACATGGCTAAGAAAAGGCAATATAGACAGTGAGATGGAAGGATTCATGATTGCAATACAGGATCAAACAATAAACACCAGATATTACAGCAAGCATATTATTAAAGATTCCAATACCACAACAGATAAATGCAGACTTTGCAAACAACAAATAGAAACAGTAGATCACATCACAAGCGGATGTAAAATACTAGCAGATACAGAATACACCAGAAGACATGCCAATGTAGCAAAAATAGTACATCAACAACTTGCCATACAACATAAACTAATAAAACAACACGTTCCCACATACAAGTATGCACCACAAAATGTACTGGAGAATGATGAATACAAATTATACTGGAACAGAACCATTATAACAGATAAAACAACACCACATAACAAACCTGACATCATACTCACCAATAAAAAGAATAAATTAACACAACTAATCGAAATATCCATACCCAATACAACAAATATACAGAAGAAAACAGGAGAAAAAAATTGAAAAATACATCCAACTGGCTGAGGAAGTCAAGGACATGTGGCGTCAGGATAACGGTGACATTATACCAATTACACAATCAACTACAGGAGTCATAGCACACAATATCCACCCGTACATCAACGCAATACAGCTACATCCAAATGTATGTATACAACTACAGAAATCTGTAATTATTGATACATGTTCAATTACCCGGAAGTTCCTAAATGCAATGTAACATATACTGTACAGTTAAAAGGAAGTCACGCTTGATCAAGGTCCGCGTCACTTTCCATTTTTAACCAGACATGACGAATGAGAAAGGAAAGAAATAATAATAATAATATAAGATCAAGAAAAGTGCCAAGCGATGTTACTCTTGAAACAGTATGTGAGAGCAAATTACAATTGCAAGATATGGGGCCTCTTTTGCGACCAAATCATTCGGAATGGCATTCAAGTATGCAATGCGAAGTCGAAGAAACTTACGTATTGGTTGCTTGGAAGAAGGGGTTTCAATATTAAATGTAATGTACAACAGAGGTGTTGGAAGAGATATAAGCCGATACAGAAAGCTGCAGATTGGCTTGCTTAGTCTACTGCAGGAATACGTATGATGTTTTGGAGATTGATTGTGATGATTAAATGTGTTGTATTTGTGATTGTGTGATGTCAAGTGCACGCTTATGTAAGATATTAATTTGATGATTGTATCTTGAACTCTTCAGCGAATGTACAATGTTACGAACTTCAAGGTGTGTGCTGAACCTATGGTCGACCTCGGACCTATTAGTGGATAATGTTTTCATATACCTTGCTGAATTAGTGCATCTGAGGACCCTCATGAAGTTTCATTCGCGATAGTGGCTGTACAAAAGAATACGAATTTAATACCTTCAACAAAAAAACAGAGTTATCACTCAAATATCTCGGTTTACATAAGTGCCACTAAGCAATTTAAACTTGTGCAGTCAATTAGCTATAAACACGGACATTTATTTTCTTTTTTCTCAGAGTGGGCTAAGATAGCGTAGAATTACGCTCTGAAGCACATTACTAGAGTTAGTGTTCAGGTCCCGGTCTGTAGTTTTATTCTATCAGGAGTTTTTATTGCTTTTGATGTTTGCACAAGTTTCGTCGATAACTGGTAAGACACACACACACACACACACACACACACACACACACATACATACACACACACACACACACACAGAGTGAGAAGAGAGAGAGAGAGAGAGAGAGAGAGAGAGAGAGAGAGAGAGATACGGACTGGAATGGAAGGAAATATTTTCAGTGCACGGAATGTTTCCCGAATCAGAGAGCTCTTATTGAAGTTAGTTTCCTCTCCATGGACTCATCGTATTTCATCACGAGCCGGGAAAATATCCATCCCAATACAGAGAGAGCATCGTAGTCGTAACAGACCAACGTAAAACTGTCAGAAGTGGGGTCGAACAATACGGCATTCCTCGGTGTTTCCCCCACAGTGGTAGCTTTTACAACCTCTTGACCGCTTGGCAATCCCTGTCCAGTGCGTGTCAGCACAAACTTGTGTCGTTCTCTCCAGAGCCCGTAACGTTATCCAGAATATATTCTCTTTTACGAGTTCGACCACTCATCCGTTAAATTCCCTGCGTTTGTTTTCTGCTCCGAAGGGGATGGTCCGAACACCGTTACCTCCGCCTAGTATGTACCATGAAAATGCTCATCGTGACAAAGAAGGGCTACAACAAGCGTCCTAATTAGCTTTAGAAATACCTTTCACGGATATCTCTAAGCAGAACTGAACTATTTAAGACTGTTCTAGTGATATTTAATAAATACGAAAGTCATTGACATGAGACAGAATACGTTGTGCTTAAGTGAGACAACTAAGCCCAGTACTATCACCCCTTTGCTACAATGCAGCAGTAGTAAGAGTTCAACTTACTGTCGCAAATAATTATTACGTCAGTATCCAATGAGGCCACAAATTGAGCTCTTTGAACGAGAATTATCTCAAAGCGCCAACCCCCTTTTGTCAGAGTCAGCTTAACACAAGATGCTTTAGTCCCAAGTGAATATATATATATATATATATATATATATATATATATATATATATATATATATATATATATATATATATATATATTGTGAATCTGTTACTTTGGCAGTCCCAAACCGAAGCAAGAGAAAACGGCGGATAGTGGTGTAGAGCGAACTGGAACCGATTGTAGATATTGTACAGAAAAAAATATTATTTTTTTGTTCACATTATGACACCAGTAATCAGAGTACCAAGAAGAATTATAGAAAAACTTTGGAAAATGAAGCAACAAGTAGGACGGATAAAGAAAATCGGGGAGGATATGAAAGAGCTAGAATTAACCCTTGACGATATGCAAACCAAAACGGAAAATTTAAATACACTAAAAACGTAAAAGTACGATTTAGATCAAAAACAGACAAACAGCAAACAATAAAAAGGATATTTCCAGCTGAGGAATGACAAAAAGGTTCAGAACGAATGAAATGATACTGGGCAATTCAGAAAGAAAACCTATTAAAGACGATAGTCAGAAAATGATTGAAGTTGTCCAATGAGGCCGGAAAAGATACAACAGAATGTTTGGACTAACTATCACTACCTGAAAGGTCGACTCTTTGCTTTTGAAATTGTCATTGCGGAGTAATGGTGTTGTCTGATACAATGTGAAAATAAGAGCAAGTAAATCAATGTGCATTATCAATGTAAATTGGTACCTCGGTTTTTAATACGATATCCGGACTGAAGCTTATAATAACCATTGACAGTTAAAATATCTGATGTGTATCAAAATGGCAATCTTAACAAGAAGTGAGTTATCGTAGTATCAAAAGGAATCTTCTGGCACTGGATGATAAAAGTACTTCTAAAGAAAATCTCAGACTGAAATTAGGTATGAAGTGACTATTGCACGCCGCAGTTTCGCGACATATGTCGCATTATGTTACATCTTCAATGGTGTTCTTGCTAAGCAAAAGTGTACTGGTATTTTCCTCTACAACACGCACAATGTGTTTAGTAAATAATTACTTCTGTAATGACATGGTTAATTATTTCACAAAAATTTTAGTTTATACATAAGATGTTATGTTTACATAGTTCCCATTATGAGGTAAGATTGAAAATCTAATTGTGGAACAGTTTTATGCTGAATACGAATATACAATGAAAAATCTATTCGTTTCTTTTCTTAAGGTTTTCACATGTCGCAGAGTAGATATCACTGGAATATTCATGTGACTCACATAACCCTGTATTCGGCGAGTTGGATGGCCTTTGATGTCAGCGCACTGCGTATGTTTTTGATAAGCGCTGTACTATAACAAGATGGTGGTTGCTACCTCGTCAGTAGGAAAATTAATTAACAAAGTGAAAAAAAGACGTGTATGACCTGCTAGAAATACGAGCGTAAATGCAGTTTCTCATCGATTAAAACTCACCATCTGCGACAGGCTCTAGCTGTGTTCTTCTCTGGCCCCATTCTCAAGACGGAAAACCTTCAAAGATGACTGCGGAACGGGGTTTCGTCACGAAAGAGAATTCACCTTGTTGAGAATCAGCTTTGTTCTTTTTCACTGGTGGATAGGTGGGTGATGGCCTATGTATCCTCCTTGGGCCTTTGTTGATGTTAAATTCTTTGCAATTCAAACCGAAGCTGAGTGTCTAACCTTAAGAAACTGAAGAGGAAAGGTTCAAGTCCATTGTCTTCCTACCGTCTTCAGGAATCGTTTCCTCTCTAAATATAAAGCGAAAGATTTTTTCTGCCAGCACCAAAGATATCCACTCTCGATGACCCTAGGAAGGACGACGTGATTCTAGGGCAGCCAGGGGAGTATAAATTAACTGACAGTGTGGATTGTGACGTATGGGACGTACTTTCACATAGATCAAGACGTTGCGTGAAACACTGACCCTATACCAGCCTGCCGCAACCTGACAAATTTGTCATGGCACAGCATAGTGTTCAGTCAACCACGGTATGGACTACGAGACAAGGAAGGGAGATTAGGGTTTAATATCTCGCCGAGAATGATGTTCTTGGAACACAAGATCGGATGTTGCTAGGATGGGAAAGGAAACAGACAATGGTATTTCAAAGGAACCGCCTAGCAATTTGCCTGGGGATTTTTAGGGAAATCACGGAAAACTTAAAGCAGAATGGTCGGGCGCGATACCGTACCGTCATTCTCCCGACTGCGAGTGTAGTCTACTACACTACTGGCCATTAAAATTGCTACACCAAGAAGAAATGCAGATGACAAACGGGTATTCATTGGACAAATATATTATACTAGAACTAACTTGCGATTACATTTTCACGCAATTAGGGTGCACAGATCCTGAGAAATCAGTACCCAGAACAACCACCTCTGGCCGTAATAACGGCCTTGATACGCCTGGGCATTGAGTCAAACAGAGCTTGGATGGTGTGTACATGTACAGCTGCCCATGCAGCTTCAACACGATACCACAGTTCATCAAGAGTAGTGACTGGCGTATTGTGACGAGCCAGTTGCTCGGGCACCATTGACCAGACGTTTTCAATTGGTGAGAGATCTGGAGAATGTGCTGGCCAGGGCAGCAGTCGAACACATTCTGTATCCAGAAAGGCCCGTACAGGACCTGCAACATGGGGTCGTGCATTATCCTGGTGAAATGTAAGGTTTCGCAGGGATCGAATGAAGGGTGGAGCCACGGGTCGTAACACATCTGAAATGTAACGTCCACTGTTCAAAGTGCCGTCAGTGCGAACAAGAGGTGACCGAGACGTGTAACCAGTGGCACCCCATACCATCACGCCGGGTGATACGCCAGTACGGCGATGTCGAATACAAGCTTCCAATGTGCCTTTCACCGCGATGTCGCCAAACACGGATGAGACCATCATGATGCTGTTAACAGAACCTGGATTCATCCGAAAAAATGACGTTTTGCCATTCGTGCACCCAGGTTCGTCGCTGAGTACACCATCGCAGGCGTTCCTGTCTGTGATGGAGTGTCAAGGGTAACCGCAGCCGTGGTCTCCGAGCTGATAGTCCATGCTGCTACAAACGTCGTCGAACTGTTCGTGCAGATGGTTGTTGTCTTGCAACCGTCCCCATCTGTTGACTCAGGGATCGAGACGTGGCTGCACGATCCGTTACAGTCATGCCGATAAAATGCCTTTCATCTCGACTGCTAGTGAAACGAGGCCGTTGGGATCCCGCACGACGTTCCGTATTACCCTCCTGAACCCACCGATGCCATATTCTGTTAACAGTCATTGTATCTCGACCAACGTGAGCAGCAATGTCGCGATACGATAAACCGCAGTCGCGATAGGCTACAATCCGACCTTTATCAAAGTCGGAAACGTGATGGTACGTATTTCTCCTCCTTACACTAGGCATCACAACAACGTTTCACCAGGCAACGCCGGTCAACTGCTGTTTGTGTATGAGAAATCGGTTGGAAACTTTCCTTATGTGAGCACGTTGTAGGTGTCGCCACCGGCGCCAACCTTGTGTGAATGCTCTGAAAAGCTAATCATTTTCATCTTCTTCCTGTCCGTTAAATTTCGCGTCTGTAGAACGTCATCTTCGTGGTGTAGCAATTTTAATGGCCAGTAGTGTAACCAATGGGCCACCTCACTCGGTACGGACCACGAGATCGTTCAGACTTACACATCTGTATCATTCTTCTGGGATTCGGTGTTCGGAAAAATCGGTTAAATACGTTTGACAAGCGATTTAATTAATTGTGATGACGATTTCAACCTTGATAAAATGAGGAATCTGTCTCTGGCAATAGTTTGTTCTCACTGACAGCGACGGTGTTTCCCTGTCGACCAGAATTTGTGATGACATATTCCTCACAGATGACGTCATGGCAATACGGCCTATACCTCTATTTCTTCGACTATGATCTTCCTTGTATGCATTTGTAACTGGCTCTTCCTACTGGTAGACAAGATAGTCGGGAGTTCTTTACCGTCTGTCTTTAAGGCTAACTCCGAAAGTCGGTTGAGCGGTTGAGAATTGAAATATTACTTGAAGACCAAATTTATTTGCAGCTGTGTTCTGTGGACCAGTATTTCTGTAGTTCCTGCAAATCAAGTGCAGTGAATAAAATAATATTTTTGCTGCTGGGAATAAACTTAGCAGAGAATGAGAATACGCAGCAATTAAGATCCAAAACCTCCGAGCTATTATCTGTTTGCTCTGGGAGAAGTCTGACGCTTTTAGACACCGTGATAATCAGCGCAGATGCGGCCCTAGTGTTTCACCAGCCTGCCGACCCAGTTCTAGTTTAACAAGAGTTTGCGGGGCGGGAAATGTTTCACGGGCTGTCGAGCAAGAGCAGTGAATTATGGTGCAGGGGTCGTAAATACTTCGGCGACAGCTAACGCAAGGAACTGCACCAGCATCGCGCCCTCGATTACAACTGAAATAAAGCGCATTAAAGTACTGGAATAACTAAAAGAACCAGAATAGTCTGTGGCATTGCAGCTTTATAAACGCGTACTCAAAGTTCAAAACTAAAGGGAGAAACGCGGATGGATGGTCGTGTGATTTTTCAGTGCTGTGAATAAATGTGGCACGTTATCTCCTTTGAGGTCCAAAGAACATAATAGATGTACAAGGGGTTGTAATAAAGCTTTAATTATCATACCAAAAATAGTCACTTAATTAATTTCTGACTATTGGTGGGTACATGTTAAATGATTATTAATGGGTGAATGGTTAACTAGAGAATGATTTACAAACAGAAACTGGGGGAAGTTAGCCAATGTGGAACTCAGCAGTCTACTGTAAGTGCAGTGCGCCACAAAATTCTTCCGGGTCGCTACCCAATTTAATTGAAACTGGGGAAGTTTAATATAAGAACTGAATCAATCACTGAACTTCTAAGCATTAGTAACATGTTACAATTAATAAAAAGTTCCAAGTGAATAGATGGAATGAGCATATGGGAACGGTTTCAGTACACATGATAAATCAAATAATTCAGATCGAGCAAGAGCTTAAGCCTCAACGAAAATATGAAATAATTGGACAAAAATCTAGAAATATAAGACTCACCTTCTGCGCTTCAGAAAAGCCAGCTTGGATGTATTAAAATAATCTTAGAAAGGGCGTGGGTTTTGTTTGAGAAACAGTCGTCATAGTTTAACACAGTTTATTGAAATAAAACATCATGTTAAAAATTCGCAAAGTAATTTTAAACTATGGTTGTTCGTTGCATGTTATTTAGCTCACTTATACTATTATTAAACTGAGTGCTGATGTGATTAACAAAAGGGAAATCTTAAGTGCGCATCGAAAAGGTACACAGAAACATGCACGATTCAAACACACAATCGAAGTGATAAAAAGAATTTCGTCCACCACAATAGGTCAAAGGTTTAGAAGTTCATCCCTATCGCTATGATTCAGTTATTGTGAATACGAATGCTATGGAACACTTTTCTAGAAAGAAATTTATCTCTATCATCTTCCACATGAAACTGGGGTAAGCTGGCGTGAAACAGCAGCAAATGCCCTGAATATTCAAAAACAGAGCAAAATTACTAGAATTCGTGGAAACTTCAAGAACACAAATGTATAAACTGTATATGCACAAAGAGCAATTAAATGTCACGCGGAATTAAGAATAAAACTTCTAGTAGATGATAAAAAATGGCTCTGAGCACTATGGGACTTAACTTCTGAGGACATCAGTCCCCTAGAACTACTTAAACCTAACTAACCTAAGGACATCACACACATCCATGCCCGAGGCAGGATTCGAACCTGCGACCGTAGCGGTCGTGCGGTTCCAGACTGTAGCGCCTAGAACCGTTCGGCCACCCTGACCGGCCAGAATATGATACTGAAGTTACACAAAATGGAATTACCACCACGTGGTATCTGCAGAGTTACACTGTCTTAAGGTTGTAAAGAAAGTCCGCAGCTCGTGGTCGTGTGGTAGCGTTCTCGCTTCCCGCGCCCGGGTTCCCGGGTTCGATTCCCGGCGGGGTCAGGGATTTTCTCTGCCTCGTGATGACTGGGTGTTGTGTGATGTCCTTAGGATAGTTAGGTTTAAGTAGTTCTAAGTTATAGGGGACTGATGACCATAGCTGTTAAGTCCTATAGTGCTCAGAGCCATTTGAACCATTTGTAAAGAAATGAAAGACTGAAGAAATAAAACACATGCACACGAGAAACGTTCACACATACATTCCAATTAAAAGAAAAGTCAGACAACTGAATTTTGAACCTGTGCTGGCCGGCTGGAGTGGCCGCGCGGTTTTAGGCGCTACAGTCTGGAACCGCGCGACCGCTACGGTCGCAGGTTCGAATCCTGCCTCGGGCATGGATGTGTGTGATGTCCTTAGGTTAGTTAGGTTTAAGTAGTTCTAAGTTCTAGGGGACTTATGACCACAGCAGTTGAGTCCCATAGTGCTCAGAGCCATTAGAACCATTTGAACCTGTGCTGGAGTAACGAACTTCCTACACCACGTGTTCCGGCTATACAAAGCAAGGACCGGAGAAACTTACTAAAAACGGAACGTATACTCGTGACTAAACTCTGAAAAATATAACAATGCGACTACCGAACTTGCAACTGAACTAGCACTTCAAACGCGTACAGCAAGTAGAATAACTACACACCACCACACAGCTGTAAATATTTTGATACTGATGCTGATGCTGAATTATTGCACGAGACTGCATTTTACCGACGCGCAATTTTAATGCCGTTCTTCTAGCGGTATACTGCAGTGCTATGGCACATCATTTTTCAGTATGTACAATTACCGAAGACACGTACATGGCAAAAAATTCACAGAATTATTTTTTCTAGGCGATAACAAACTTTATAATTAGCCCCCGTACACCCATGAATTAAAATCGTTTAGTCGCATCATTCACGGAGAAAACGCGCCGATGTAGCTATGCTTATTGAAGCAGCATCTTTGAGACGGAACATTTGTTATAATACTGAATTTCCTTGTATGGGTCTACAGCAGAGCTAGGCAAATAAATTTTCTCTTTATCACCCAGTATCTCGAAGAAGATATTCAGCCGTGACAAGTATAGCTGGAATTAAGGGCGAAACTAGGTTCTACAGAGACACACTACGAACTTTTTGAACTGTTTGGCTGTTAATATCTCACTGAATGTTTTAATATCAACTCAAAATAATGATCAGGATAAGACCAACGCATGAGGAAAGTAAATTTGTTCTGAAGTTTACTGGGTGTACGAGAACGTAAATAAAAAAGGGGCAGTGTAGAAGTAAAATTAGAAAAATTCCATCATTGATCAAATCGATAGCAAACTTGAAGCAGCTGGAGGTACACTGGTGTGCTAAATTTAAGAACAAAAGTAACTTGTCCATGATGTGTCACTGCCATATAATGCAGTTAGATAAAAATTGTTTGACGGACCTCTCTTTTTGCAGTGGGATGACAGAGAAACTTGGTGAAATGAGCGAAAGAATGACTGTGGCAATAAATAACACAGATTCACTGCGCCTTTCTCGCCGGGGGAGAAGGAGAGAGGGAAACGAAGAGACGTAGTAAACATGTGGATAAACGTTTAACCATTCGCGTGTGCGACCGACCACATCACTTCAGGCAAACGTCGATATCGTTCCTTCGAAAAGAAACGCTGTCACTTCTTTCCTAGTTATTGTACATCTACGTATTTTCACATACTCCACACGTTGGAAAAATCAGACTTAAGTTTTATATGTTGCTCATGTCCGTATGAGATACACATATCAAAAAAGTTTTGCATCACCTCGGTTCCGAGAGTTCCGGAACCCGTACAGAAAATTGGAATTGAGATCGACACAAACATCATTTACGCCCTTTTTATTGCTAATGAAAACCAGACATTGCAAGTTGTACCACCATACAGCGAGACCTTCAGAGGTGGTGATCGAGATTGCTGTACACACCGGCACCTCTAATACCCAGTAGCACGTCCTTTTGCATTAATGCATGCCTGTATTTGTCGTGGCATACTACTCACAAGTTCATCAAGGTACTGTTGGTCAAGATTATCCCACTCCTCAACGGCGATTCGGCGTAGATCCCTCAGAGTGGTTGGTGGGTCACGTCGTCCATAAACAGCCCTTTTCAATCCATCCCAGGCATGTTCGATATGGTTCATGTCTGGAGAACGTGCTGGCCACTCTAGTCGAGCGATGTCGTTATCCTGAAGGAAGTCATTCACAAGATGTGCATGATGGGGACGCGAATTGTCGTCCATGAATACGAATGCCTCTCCAATATGCTGCCGATATGGTTGCAATATCGGTCGGAGGATGGAGTTCACGTATCGTATAGCCGTTACGGCGCTCCCATGACCACCAGCGGCGTACGTCGGCACACCAAAAGAGCGTCGAACCTCCACCTTGCTGCACTCGCCGAACAGTGCGTCTAATGTGTTCTGCCTGACCGGGTTGCCTCCAAACACGTCTCCGACGATTGTCTGGTTCAAGGCATATACGACACTCATCGGTGAAGAGAACCTGATGCCAGTCCTGAGCGCTCCATTCGGCATGTTGTTGGGCCCATCTGTACCGCGATGCATGGTGTCGTGGTTGCAAAGATGGACCTCGCGATGGAAGTCGGGCTTGAAATTGCGCATCAAGCAGCCTAGTGCGCACAGTTTGAGTCCTAACACGACGTCCTGTGGCTGCACGAAAAGCATTATTAAACATGATGGCGTTACTGTTAGGGTTCCTCCGAGCCATAATCCGTAGGTAGCGGTCATCCACTGCAGTAGTAGCCCTTGGGCGGCCTGAGCGAGGCATGTCATCGACAGTTCCTGTCTCTCTGTATCTCCTCCATGTCCGAACATCGCTTTAGTTCACTCCGAGGCGCCTGGACACTTCCCTAGTTGAGAGCCATTCCTGGCACAAAGTAACAATGCGGACACGATCGAATCACAGAATTGACCGTCTAGGCATGGTTGAACTACAGACAACACGAGCCGTGTACCTCCTTCCAGGTGGAATGATTGGAACTGATCGGCTGTTGGGCCACCTCCATCTAATAGGCGCTGCTCATGCGTACTTTCTCAACCGCTTTACTTCAAACTCATACACGATACTTCGATAAACAGCAGACGGACGTGCGCTATGTATTTTTGAAACAACAATGTACAGGTTCTCTGATAAAAACGAGTGCAACAAAGAAAATTACGTGAATTGTTCAACATACCCTCTTGGTTATTTTTGGTTAGAATGCACTGTGTTTTATGTTCTAACTGAACGAAGGTAATGTCCACATGTGAATTCATTGCTCTGCAACCGTTCAAACAGGTAGCATCAGCGGTTTAGTCTTCATCAAGAATTTGGTGATGTGCTGTGTGAATATGCGGTTTTGTTTGCTTTCTCGTAGTCATTTTTAACTGAGATAATAAAGTATATAAACCACTAGACTAATTTGTTTTCCTATATATATTCTTTCTCCTTGATCACTGCAATATGCTTTTTTGCTTGTTTCCTCGCCGTCCCTTTACAGAAAACAGGAAAGTTGTATTTACGACTTATGGGCTCGTAATTAGAATAATACTACGGAATCTGAATCTTCTGAAATTTTGTAACCTGCGCGTATGCAGATTAAAATTATGTGATGTGCACTGAAGCAACTATTTTCACAGATTCAGCAGCTGGAGAGGTCCCTTGTGTTGTAACCGCAACCGGAACGGTCGCGGGCTTGCCGAGAACGAAAGCGCGGTGGGACCAAACGGGAGCTGCCCGCGAATAAACAAAACGAACGGGGAAGGACGGACACGATCAACGACGGACGACCGAGCAAGACCTAACGAACAACAACACGAAAATACCAACGGGGTCACAAGCGAAACCTCACGAATCTACAACGTCCACTCGTACACGGAAATAAAGATAGTGTCGGAAGTTCCATGCGGCTTTTCGCGGATGATGCTGTAGTATACAGAGAAGTTGCACCTTAGAAAATTGCAGCGAAATGCAGGAAGAACTGCAACGGATAGGCACTTGGTGCAGGGACTGGCAACTGTCCCTTAACATAGACAAATGTAATGTATTGCGAATACATAGAAAGAAGGATCCTTTATTGTATGATTATATGATAGCGGAACAAACACTGGTAGCAGTTACTTCTGTAAAATATCTGGGAGTATGCGTGCGGAACGATTTGATTGGATTGTTGGTAAGGCGGGTGCCAGGTTGAGATTCATTGGGAGAGTGCTTAGAAAATGTAGTCCATCAACAAAGGAGGTGGCTTACAAAACACTTGTTCGACCTATACTTGAGTATTGCTCATCAGTGTGGGACCCGTACCAGGTCGGGTTGACAGAGGAGATAGAGAAGATCCAAAGAAGAGCGGCGCATTTCGTCACAGGGTTATTTGGTAAGCGTGATAGCGTTACGGAGATGTTTAACAAACTCAAGTGGCAGACTGCAAGAGAGGCGCTCTGCATCGCGGTGTAGCTTGCTGTCCAGGTTTCGAGAGGGTGCGTTTCTGGATGAGGTATCGAATATATTGCTTCCCCCTACTTATACCTCCCGAGGAGATCACGAATGTAAAATTAGAGAGATTCGAGCGCGCACGGAGGCTTTCCGGCAGTCGTTCTTCCCGCGAACCATACGCGACTGGAATAGGAAAGGGAGGTAATGATAGTGGCACGTAAAGTGCCCTCCGCCACACACCGTTGGGTGGCTTGCGGAGTATAAATGTAGATCTAGATGTAGATGTAGATGTAGATGAAAGTAATGTAAACACGCTGGCTGTAGGCGAGATGTCGATAGACTAACGCGAATATCAGACTGCCTGCTGAGCGAGAGGCAGTCGCTTATATACATGATAGAGTACGTGGCTATTGGCCACTGGGACCACGTGCTCCACCGTGGCGCCCTCACATTATACGCGGGCCAGGAGCGCGCGTGCAGCCACGGCTTACTGCTGGAGAGACCTCTAGTGGTAATCGAGCTCCATGCCGTTCGGCGCGGATTCGAAACCCGCGGCGCTCGGTACCAGATCATGTACTCCGTATACCAACGATCTCAGTCGATTTACCCATTTACTTTAAGCTTCAATTAACGACCAAGATTTAATTGGCTACAACAATGAAAAGGGCTGATAGTCAGTGAGAGGCAGGAAAAGGAAATGGACAAAGAGGAAGGTATAGGCATAGAGAGGGGGAAGGAGGATATGGCCAGAGAGAGGAGGGAGGAGAAAGTGGAGAAAGGTAGGACGAGGAGGAGATGGATGGAGAGAGGGGAAGGAGGTGCTGGAGAGGGAAAGGAGGAGGAGATAAACAGAGGGGAGATGAGGAGGTGAACAGATAGAAGAGGAGGGAGAAGACTATCAGGACATATATCCAACTTCCATACATAATTAGCAATTGCGGATCATTGCCGGGTTTACCAGTACCTGATATAGATATGGGTACAGATATGCTTTATTTCCTTGTTTGACCTCAGTTTTTATAACTGTCAACACATTAAGAATCCGCTGTGAAACGAAGCCTGTACGCAAACAGCACTTCTGCACTAGAATGTGGATTGACACATTGTTGAATTCGCAGAAGTGTATCTGAGCAGGAAAATCAGCTGCTGATAGCGCGAGTAAACGCTGTACATGGTAGGGATACAACAGTTTCTCACGTAACACTCTCCAGTCCCGTGATCAACATTACTTGAGCCATCTGGCTGTCTTATGTTGACACTAGGGTTGTCGTCAACTTCACGAAGAACTTGCTCCTCAAGCTGAGGTGTCCTCGTCTTATTAGGCTTCCCCGCACTCGCAAGTAGTAGGCTTGAACTTCCCATGCTCACTAATACGAGGGTCAAGTGCTACAAACGTCCTCTTGTCGTCCTGGTAATCTCCCCCAGTGAAAACGTAAATCGCCACTGCCATTATCGTCTGCTAAAACGTACAGAAAATCTGCACCTGCCAACTATGCATTTGAGTTCACTTCCATTGCATCGTACTGGAAACCAAGTCCGGGATGAAGACCAAACAGCTGACGCTACCTGTTTGACACTGCAGAGAAATGAAGTGAGTCACATGAGAACATAACCTTCGTTCAATTGGAACAAAAAACACTGGTGGTTAAAAAATGGTTCAAATGGCTCTGAGCACTATGGGACTTAACATCTGTGGTCAACAGTCCCCTAGAACTTAGAACTACTTAAACCTAACTAACCTAAGGACATCACACACATCCATGCCCGAGGCAGGATTCGAACCTGCGACCGTAGCAGTCGCGCGGTTCCGGACTGAGCGCCTAGAACCGCTAGACCACCGCGGCTGGCACCTAAGAATTACATCTTACTGTGCCTTCTAACTAAACGTAACCAAGGGGGTATTTTGAATAATTCATGTAAGAAAACGTTTCATGTCATGATGGTACGTTTTGTTTCTGTACGTATGTTTCCCATGATTAATATCATCACGAAGAGAAGTACAAAATGAAATCTATCGTTGAAATAAAGCTTTTCCGGACCCATGTCCATATAACACATTTCATGTCCCCAAGTGCGAGGGATGTTTCCTGGAAGTCAGGCCATAGCTTTGTGTTACACTCTGTAACTCTTTCTCAAAATAATCAGCTTTGCAGTGTTAGTTCTCTGAAACTCACTGGACAAATTATTAGTCAACCCCCCCAAAAAAAGCACATAAGTCACTCCGAAGAGCCCTAGATGGTATGGAACTAGTAGCAGGCGGTGATGTAATCCTCCTTCGCTGACGTACGTCGTGGCAGTGCAGAGGTGTGTATATGCCATACGGTTCTACGAAATCAGTGCAGTAAGATGGGTCGACCTTGAGACATGGCAGAATAGCAGAAAGAACGTGCTCATGACCACACGGTGAATGAAGTAGCCCCTTTGAAGATTCATCATCACGGACCCTGCAACGTATCTACAAACATTAGTGTATTATCATCACCCACGTAAGCTTCTTCAAGAACAGCGGTCGTAAGAGGATCCTGATAGGCATCGGAAATGTGTGTCACGCCCTGTCAATGACAATCAGTTTCAGTGCGAACAGGAACGGCTGCTGCCTGTGAATCCAGATTCATCTCAACCACTTTCTGACCGAACGTCATGAAAGGAATTTCATCAATGGACGTCTGGTGTAGGGTACGTCGTTCACAACGGCTTACAGGAGCTGCAGTTATTCAGTGGCCCAAACAACACGGAAATTTGACAGTTGCTGACTGTGGATGAGTAGTGAGATCTGACGAGTCATGATTTTGTCTCTTTTCAAATGATGCAAAGCTTCGAGTGCAGCGATGAACCAAATCAAAATGGCCCTAAGCACTATGAGACTTAACATCTGAGGTCATCAGTTCCCTAGACTTAGAACTAATTAAACCTAAGTAACCTAAGGACATCACACACACCCATGCCCGAGGCAGGATTCGAACCTGCGACAGTAGCAGCAGCGCGGTTCCGGACTGTAGCGCCTATAACCGCTCGGCCACAGCGGTCGGCAGCGATGAACCAATGAGAATTATAACACGTAGTGTGTAGAGGGGGTAGTGCTGGCCGGAGGGAATTCTGTGACATTCTGGAGGTGTTTTTCGTACCATCATTTAAGCTATGCTGTGGACAGTCCCATCTTCCAAGACTGCAAAAGCTGTGTTCACAGGTATGCACGCATTTCTGGTTTGACGAAAACTCATTCACCCTACCGCACCCAGACTGGTCCTTTACATCACCCAGTCTCAGTCGCAAAGATGAAATTTGGAACTATTTGGAACAGCTGGTAAACGGTAGCAATGAGCAGACCAGCTGAAGAAAAAGCTCAAGAAAATGTAATCATGAAGTTTTCCCTTCAACTGGATATGGGATTGTTGTTGTTGTGGTCTTCAGTCCTGAGAGTGGTTTGATGCAGCTCTCCATGCTACTCTATCCTGTGCAAGCTTCTTCATCTCCCAGTACCTACTGCAACCTACATCCTTCTGAATCTGCTTAGCGTATTGATCTCTTGGTCTCCCTCTACGATTTTTACCCTCCACGCTGCCCTCCAATATTAAATTGGTGATCCCTTGATGCCTCAGAACATGTCCTGCCAACCGGTCCCTTCTTCTGGTCAAGTTGTGCCACAAACTTCTCTTCTCCCCAATCCTATTCAGTACTTCTTCACTAGTTATGTGATCTACCCATCTAATCTTCAGCATTCTTCTGTAGCACCACATTTGGAAAGCTTCTATTCTCTTCTTGTCCAAACTGGTTATCGTCCATGTTTCACTTCCATACATGGCTACACTCCATACAAATACTTTCAGAAACGACTTCCTGACACTTAAATCTATACTCGATGTTAACAAATTTCTCTTCTTCAGAAACGATTTCCTTGCCATTGCCAGTCTACATTTTATATCCTCTCTACTTCGACCATCATCAGTTATTTTACTCCCTAAATAGCAAAACTCCTTTACTACTTTAAGTGTCTCATTTCCTAATCTAATCCCCTCAGCATCACCCGATTTAATTTGACTATATTCCATTATCCTCGTTTTGCTTTTGTTGATGTTCATCTTATATCCTCCTTTCAAGACACTGTCCATTCCGTTCAACTGCTCTTCCAAGTCCTTTGCTGTCTCTGACAGAATTACAATGTCATCGGCGAACCTCAAAGTTTTTACTACTTCTCCATGAATTTTAATACCTACTCCGAATTTTTCTTTTGTTTCCTTTACTGCTTGCTCAATATACAGATTGAATAACATCGGGGAGAGGCTACAATCCTGTCTCACTCCTTTCCCAACCACTGCTTCCCTTTCATGCCCCTCGACTCTTGTAACTGCCATCTGGTTTCTGTACAAATTGTAAATAGCCTTTCGCTCCTTGTATTTTACCCCTGCCACCTTCAGAATTTGAAAGAGAGTATTCCAGTTAACGTTGTCAAAAGCTTTCTTAAGTCTACAAATGCTAGAAACGTATGTTTGCCGGATATGGGATACCTGAAAAAATTAGTCGATCTCTTCTCACAGAATTGAGGCCATTGCGAAGGTTAGTGGTGGTGTTACGCAGTAGTATTCTGAAATCTCCTGGGCGTGGCTAATGTTTTATCTGGAACGCTCATGTTTACCGCATTGGCGCTTTGTTAACAGAATGTAAGGCCAAACAAGTACACAACACCTCAGAACTAGGTGTCCTGTATTCGTGCAAGCACACAAGAGATGATCGGAATGTTGACGCCCAACAAAAATAATGTCAGAAGTGTGGTCCAAAAGCAAAGTCCTTGTGCAAGACGTGGACTGCCACCAAGTGCAGATGGCAGGCAGTAAATACTGAGGAACATTGTGTCTGAGGTACGGAGTCATCTCGCAGCGTTCGCAAGTTACTGTCTCATCATTCTCATTCCAAAAATGAAGGGTTCTCTCGTATATCGCTATAGGGTTTAGCTGAATCTTTGAATATCCGTCTGCTTGAGTCTCTGTATCTACCTCGGTAACTGTCGTAACCGGCGCTGCAGTTCAGTGTGTTCGTTCAGGAAAGTGGCCCCCCTCAGTATTAAATAAACAGAATGGCATTCATATTGATAGAATATGAAAGATTTCATTAGACATCCACAAAGAACCACTGAAGAAGTAGCGCTGGAAGAAAAATAATAGTTGTAAAGAGCTAGGCTACAAATTTAAAGGTCTCGGATTCGACGCCCGGTCAATCCGGAGATTTTAATGTGTCACTTATCACTGTGGTGTTCAAAACAATATTCGGATTGATGACTGCGTTACTTACTTACACATTTTTAGGTAGCATTTCGTTTTCACGAGTTTTCTTCGTTATTGTGAGATCAGAGTAAGAAACACCTAAAAAAGAGGAAAAAAAGGAAAGAGTAACTGATTCTTCTGTACTGAGAAAAGCGAGTGCAGCACGACGTCATTTGGAACAACGTGGACCTCATTTTTATGGCTTACGATCCTGTTAGAAAATACCACATGAAAGCATTGAGAAGTTCCAAACTTAATTTGTAGCATGCGATGGTGACGCTGTACACTAACATAAATGACGTTAAATTCAGTTACACCGGAGGTGCTCCGTTTAATTCTCAGTCTAATATTTTGCGAGGAACCTTGATCTGTTCAGTTTGAAACGAATTCTTATTTTGGAGCAAATGGTTCAAATGGCTCTGAGCACTATGGGACTCAACTTCTGAGGTCATTAGTCCCCTAGAACTTAGAACTAGTTAAACCTAACTAACCTAAGTACATCACAAACATCCATGCCCGAGGCAGGATTCGAACCTGCGACCGTAGCGGTCTTGCGGTTCCAGACTGCAGCGCCTTTAACCGCACGGCCACTTCGGCCGGCATTTTGGAGCAACAAACCTCTGGAGCTGCTCATCGGTCGTAGTTTCTGTGGTTGCAACACATTTTCCTGTAACGAAACCGTTTTGCCCGCACTCGCTTTAAAGAGACGGCGGCCGCTTGCCTGCCACATGGCTGCAGATGCACTTATTCTACCTACAGAACCCCTACGTCCGCGAGCGGGTCACTGTAGACAGTATGAGATTCCATCACCAGCTTCTTCTTATACAGCGACAGTAGTCACAGTCATAAACGCAGTCACATACTCTTTAACTCAAAATCCATCCCTTGTGCCAGAGAGAACACGGACTTCGGAAAACAAAACTGTGGACTTGCTGTCGACATAGCCAACGAAATAACTAAATGTCCTCGAAGAAATTACTGTATTATTTTGTTTTGGATTGAATCTCACACAAGCATTTTGTGCAGTATAGTTAACCAACAGACCAGCTCGCCAAGGAAATTGCTATATCAGAAGCTTACCTTGATGTCCAATTACCATTTACACATTTCTTACATCAAGTACAAATGGAAGGCAAGTCTCAGTGAGAAGAAGAATGGAACCGTCGGGTAGACTGGTCGCCTAGTGCAAGTCTTTTGATGTGACACCACTTCAGCGACTTGCACGTCGCAAACAACACCCAGTTCGTGGAGGGGAGACAATCTTCGCCGCAGCCGAAAATCGAACCAGGACTCCTTGGCATGACAGTCCGTCGCCCTGACCACTCAACTATCGGGGCGGATGGAAGAAGAATGAGAAATTTCAAATGTAAGTAAAGAGAAGTATTATGAGTAGGTTGAGCCTCATGCAGTGCTCGCCAAAGCGAAGTGGAAATCTCGCCACGGTCACGGCATCGTCGTGTTTGCGACCGTGAAACAGGGAGGGGGGAAGTAATAGTGTCCTAACTCCAGTGTTGTTACAAGTGGGCCGGTGTCACACGCCGTCCGCTCGTAACAACGTTTACCGCGACACAGTTTACGAAAGACGAAAATTAATTTTGAAACCCAAATGCGATGTTCACTGTCCTGTTCACATTTTAGGCCTGTGTCTATTTTGCTAACTCGATCAAATATCTGTTTCCGAGTGTCACTTGCCTAACACGAATGGATTATATAAATGTGCTGTTCCGATTTAGTCGAATCTGGGACGTGAGTTACCAACACCTTCGTAGTTTTTTTATTTAATAGAGGGGGAGAAGGTTGTTCAAGCAGAGATGTCTGATAATGTTATTCATGCCTGACTGTGTTATTGTTAATGCCAGATCACACGCATTATGGAAAATAATTGCAAAGTGATCACTTGATAAGCAAGAAGCTGTGAGTTGGAAACCCTTTTTGTGCTTCGACATTTTCGTTTTGAAATCTTTATCAAAATGACTTTAGTCATTCCTTTTACTCTATTACTTGTATTTATTTTGTTTCTAACCCTTTGCTACATCATTTTAATCATCACATTACCGTTTACAAGTGCCCACTACAATATAGACTTTGTTAAAAAGTCAATCCCGTCCCTTCCGTTGTGAATTACCGAATAGTTTGTTACCAGTAAATGATTGCCGTTGAGAACGTATACCATTAAGAGAAAGTAGGAATAATAATTTACAAATTAGACAGCTACGAAGGGTAATGCTGTTTTCACCAGTTAGTTTTGTTTTTTTAATTTAGAAAATATTTTAGCATTTGTATATCTTGTTTCGTCATCATAAGATGAGATTCTCCTCAGATAAGAAAAGAAAAAAACTTTATGCTCCACTCCTGAGTGGTAGTCTGACGTTTTGGAGTCATATAAGACAAGTGAACACTTAATAATCAAACCCATGTCACTGTTTGCATGCACAACAAACGCTGACCGACACTTTCATTCGACAAAATTTCTCGCCATTCTGTCACTTTTCCAACAATTTTTTCGCGTTGTAATGTGTGTGAATCCATGGTTCATTTAAGTAATCTACTGTTCTCTTTGATTCTGAGGCTTAATTCTCCCGCAAAGACCTAACGTAGCAATCTCATTTTGCATCCATGTCCTCTCTTTCGCACGTGGCAGGTTTATTTTGCCACCTTTAGTATTAAAAACTAAACCCCATAGACAGAATAACTTTTCCGAGAGTTTCCTTGCTAGACTTGAATTTCAGTTCTGGGCGACAAAAGCTGTCTAGTTTTCACAAAAATGATATTTCTTTATATTGTTCGTAACAGCGTAGAAATTGCTGCCGTATAATACATTTCTCTATATCGTCACTGGAGTAATTATCGTTAGCACCTCCTCCTTCGTTCACGTACAAACTTGAATTCAATTCTGCTTGGCTTCTCCTTCTATGGCTGCATTTCGACATAGCAACGAGTACTACTTTAATCGGAGTGTGACTATACCTAGTTACCAGAGGTTGAAAATAGCGCTACAGTTGTAAGGTTCTTTTATCATCACACGACCGGTTTCGGGCTCTTATACGCCCATTTTCAGGTGTCGTGATTTGGTGCTGAGACCCCCGATCGCCGCGGTGTGGGTGTACAAGGCGCGGTGTGTTACCTACGAGCGCAGGTACATAGCAGACCGCGCCTTGTACACCTACACCGCGGCGCTCGGGGGTCACAGCACCAAATCAAGACACCTGAAGATGGGCGTATAAGAGCCCGAAACCGGTCGTGTGATAATAAAAGAACATTAAAACTGTAACGTATTTGGCCGGCCGAGGTGGCCGAGTGGTTCTAGGCGCTACAGTCTGGAACCATGCGACCGCTACGGTCGCAGGCTCGAATCCTGCCTCGGGCATGGACGTGTGTGCTGTCCTTAGGTTAGGTTTAAGTAGTTCTAGGGGTCTGATGACCTCAGAAGTTAAGTCCCATAGTGCTCAGAGACATTTGCCATTTTGTAGCGGTATTTTCAACCTCTGGTATAATGCTTGGTTGCGGATGTTCCTCGGACAGGATTGTTTGTACATAGTGAGATGACCAAGTTAGTTCCTGCTATCGCCGCATTACTATTTCGCCTTGCTGGGTGATACCTTGTTCTCCTTGTTTTCATAACAAACTAGTACATTGCATAGCTACAAGAGAAATTCAATAAGAAATGCAAAATTTTTTTTTTCTGGAAGCAGGTTGTTTTTATTCAGGATTCAAATGCATCATATTATGCCGCACTCTTTTGGCTACAGAATTATGTTTTTCAACGAAACGTTTAATAGGACGGCCTTACGCCACCTTACTGGGAGGAACTGAATGCCCGCCTCCCCATCATCCAGTCACTGCCTCCAGCGTACTGCGTCCTTCATTGGGTCAAACACATGTTAGGTGGCGAGGAAACCAGTGGCCACACACCTTTGAATACACAGCTGGTAGACGAGTGTATCGACACTACCAGTTGAGCAGAGAGGTGTTTCGTTGTGATCTGTTGATCCCCTCGAATGAGAATGTCCGTACATTCCGTTATTTTTGTGTTGGGCCCTCAGGCATGCGGTAGATCGGACAGGTCTACCCATCTTGGTGAGATGATGGCAGACGTTTTTCACAATGACTCACCGTGCTTTTGTTCACTGTCAGGTCTCCATTGACATTCTGCAAGCGCGTATGAATGTCTTCGATGCTCTCGTTTTCCGCCAAAAGAAAAATGACAGCTCTCTGCTTGGAATGCACTTCCTTTACAGACGCCATTTTGAAGGCTACGTATAAAGCCGCCACCTACAAGAACTTCGTTAAATTAAAGCGGGAATATTCCACGATGTCCCACTGCATATGTTGCATTACTTACTGAACGCCTCTCGTATCTCTGCAATAACTCGGATGAGATTCAGTCATAGTAGCTTCCTTTCTCGCCTGCATCGTTTAAAACGAAGAAATCCTGACAACGGGGTGATTGTAACGTTTCAGAAGCTGAATATATTAATCATTTAATCTTCACGTGTTCAAGTTGCAGTAATAGAGAACAGTTTCCCACAGAAACGAGAAAACGTATGTGCCGTTCCCTATGTATTTTTGATCTTCTGATCAAGACTTGTAATTATTTCTGAATACATTGTGGGAGTGAACAGTGATCAATGTTGTTACAAATATTTACTATCAAAAACAGTCTTGATCACAAATTATTTATTCCGGTGACCGGTTTCGACCACAACTGTGGTCGTTTCTGACCAATGAGTCAGTTGGTCGAAACCGGTCACCGGAATAAATAATTTGTGATGAACATTGTTTTTGAAGCCGGCGGCAGTGGCCGAGCGGGTCTTGAACATTGTTTTTGAAGCCGGCGGCAGTGGCCGAGCGGGTCTAGGCGCTACAGTCTGGAACCGCGCGACCGCTACGGTCGCAGTTCGAATCCTGCTTCGGGCATGGATGTGTGTGATGTCCTTAGATTAGTTAGGTTTAAGTAGTTCTAAGTTCTAGGGGACTGATGACCTCAGATGTTATGTCCCATAGTGCTCAGAGCCATTTGAACCATTTTCTGTTTTTGACAGTAAACGGTTCTTAAATGTCTGATATTTATTTTAGATAGAAATTTTAAAAATCTGACCGCAGACCTATATAGAAAGTGCAGCTCCCATTATTAGTGGTTCATTATTAAAAAAATTATCTCAAAGAGTTGTCACGTTACAAATCAGTTTGTAAATATTTTTTGTCGAGAAAAATTTTAATTGTTACTTCTGTTTTCGTAAATTGAGAACCTTTTTCTTTTGTCTAATAGTGAAGAAATATTGTATAATTAGTTTAAAGCAACATGTTAACTTGTATGGTAAAAAAAATCATCTTTTCTTAATTGTAGATGGCTAAATAGGGTAATAGTTAAAGGCTAAATAGTGTAATTATTGACGGATAAATAGTGTATTCTCGCTGAAGGCCAAATAATGTTGCAGGAAGTATTCAGCAAAGCGGGATGCGCGGTATGACACTGACTGCTAGTATCGACTACACTTGGCTTTCGGTAAATGATAATCATACGTGTAATGCATCTCGCCGTGATCGTGGGAGTGTCCCGTTTAATTTCATATGCGATTGTTGTGATTTAATTGAAAAGAAGATCATGTAGGCCGAAGTATTTAAGAGAACGTGTGTTTTTAGTGCACTTTTTGGCGAATGATAACTTTGAAGACTCACAGAAGACAGACGGTAAATACTCGTACGTGAACAATTTCCTTTGCGCAAAGATGAACCTTTTTTGTTACATCACATATTATTACTATTGGTTAATTATCTTGCTGATCAATTGTGAAGCAGTGCAGTTGCGTTACTAGCTGCAACCTATGCGAGGCTGTGGTGCGGCGTAGTTGTCGTACCATCGCACTGCAGTGTCGTAAAGAGCGACAAGCGCCTGTTGCACCAGCGGGGACTGATTGACGCGTTCAGCGCCTGTCCCATGTTGACAGCAAGAGTTTGACAGAAGAATAGTAAATTGCCTATGAAATATATATGCAGCACTCAATGAATGGACGATGAAGTGCGTGTTGTGGCTCTGATAGTAAGTGAAAACTCGATCTACGATGTGCATCGATGAGCTGGTCTAAACTTCTCAGGACTGAATGATGAATTAGGGAAAAAGGACCTTAATCGCTTTCACTGCTACCAGAGGTCTGGCTCTCGTCTACTTGAATCAACACTGGGCATGTTGATACGTCAAGACCACGAGCCTTGTGCATATGTTTTCGATTTTGTGTACGAGTTTCAATGATTTTCCATCGGACAATTTGTAAAGCGGAGCAGTGTGGTTGTAGAATATCTTTTATCTTAAAAGTCTTGTTTTATCTTGTTAATGATAAATCCGTCGTCAGGCCACGAGTGGCCTACCGGGACCATCCGACCGCCCTGTCATCCTCAGAGGAGGATGCGGATAGGAGGGGCGTGGGGTCAGCACACCGCTCTCCCGGTCGTTATGATGGTATTCTTGAACGAAGAAGCCGCTACTGTTCGGTCGACTAGCTCCTCAACTGGCATCACGAGGCTGAGTGCACCCCGAAAAATGGCAACAGCGCATGGCAGCTGGATGGTCACCCATCCAAGTGCCGACCACGCCCAACAGCGCTTAGCTTCGGTGATTTCACGGGAACCGGTGTAGCCACTGCGGCAAGGCCGTTGCCCTGTTAATGATAAATATTGAAATAAATTCAGTGGCACCACAGATGTTCAATTACTTTGTCCAGAGAGCGCAATAAGCTCTACCAAAAGGATGTGCGGCGGCAAGTGTTCCTGTAGACCCTAACTTTCTTTAAGATGTGGCAATATCAAAATTCTACGACATAGTTTTATAGTCAGTTAATAAAAAAGATCCTTTCGTCAAACTAGCATTATTACAACACTCACAGATCTAGTGCCTAACATTACGAGAAAACTCTTGAACCACTCTGCGTAATGTGTAGCATTTTCCCTAGTTGGTAATCTGCATTATATTGTTGTTTAGCAAAGCATTTCTACATTTTGCACGAACCCATCTTCGTCTCCAGTGTTGCACATTACCGCAGACCACTGTTTCCCGAACCACGTAGTATTTCAATACCATTTTCCTGTCGTTCTAGTTTTTGAACACTTCCTCTGTAATAATCATGTCAATTTTTAATATACAAAGCATTTTCAGTTCCTGTTGTCCAAACTTTCATCCTCTTATGTGAAATAATTCGGAGGTAAAATAGTCAATCATTCTGATCTCCAAGAGCGGACTACTCAGAAGAGTATTGTCACCAGGAAAAGCAAAACTGTCGGTAATGGATTAGGGCGTGCAATGTTAAATCCTTTAACACCGTAGTTAGGTTAGCGAATTTGTAAACGTGTGTGGTAAAGTTAGATATCATGGGAATTAGTAAAGTACTTTGGCAGAAGAAACCAGCACCACTGATCAGGTAAATACACGATTATAAATACAAAATCAAATAGGGGTAATGTAGAAGTAAATATAATAGTAAATAAGAATAGGAATGCGGGTATGCTACTACGAAAAGCATAATACATATTAATACATGTTTATGTGCCTCATAGCTCCGCAGATGATGAAAAGGTTGAAAAAATATATAATGATATAAAAGAAATTACTCAAAAAGTTCAGGAAGACATATTTTAATTGTAATGAGCGACTGGAATTCAATAGTGGGAAAAGTAAAATAATGATGAACAGTGATGGAGATGATGGGCTGATTATGGAAAGATGATGAAAAGGTTGAAACAATATATAATGATACAAAAGAAATTACTCAAATAGTTCAGGAAGACATACTATAATCGTAATGAGCGACTGGAATTCAATAGTGGGAAAAGTAAAATAATGATGAACAGTAATGGAGAAGATGGGCTGATTATGGACAGGAATGAAAGGGTACAATATGTTAGAATTTAGCGCAGAATATAATTTAATAATTGCAAACACATGGTTTATGAATGAGAAAGAACATGGTTTATTTGAAAGAGACCTGGAACATCGACAAGTTTCAGACAGGGTGTGCAATAGTAAGACAGAGATTGTCAACTAGATTCTAAACTGATAAACATTTCGAGTAGCACATGGAACCTCCGAACATAATTTATTGGTTACGAACTGCAGATTAAAACCGAAAAAACTGTAGAAACCTAGGAAAATAAGGAAATGGGAACTGTATAAATTAAAGCAATTAAAGGTTACTGAGAGCTTCAAAAGTGAGCGTCAAGCAACAATTGAAAGAATAGAAACGAATATAATAGAAGACGAGAGAACAGAAGGCAGCAGGGGATCAAACAGGCTAAAAACAAGGTCGAGCAAGAATCCTTTGGTAACACACGGGATGTTTAGTTTAATTTGTCAAACGGGGAAAATACAAAAATTCTGCAAATGAAACAGGCAAAAGAGAACACAGACCTCTAAAAGTGAGACTGACAGAAAATACAAAATGATTAAATAGGTATGGCGATAAGAAATAGGTACGACAGAAGAATATCCTTGACTATGGGAAAGATAGTCGCTCTTATGAGATATTCAAAGGGATGGGGCACTGAAAGACCTAATTCTAAACGAGGTCCTTGGAGTAGGCGACATTCCTTGGGAGAACCTCCGGGAAGACGCAGCTTGGTTTCCAAAGAATTATAGGAATATGTAAGACAATGTTAACACTAGGACGCATATTAAAAGCAAGGTTAAATGAAGTTTAACCAACTTTTATAACATCTGTAGATTAAGATAAAGATTTTGACAGTTTTGACTGGACTTGACTTGAAATTCTGAAGGTAACAGTGATAAAATAAACGAAGCGAAACGTTATTCACAACTTGTACAGGAAATAGACTGAAGTTATGATGGATATGAAAGGTAAGCAGTAGGCCACTAGGAAGTGAGGCTGGGTTGTAACCTATCCCAGATGTTATTCAACCTGTGCGCTGGAAAACAACAACTGTAGAGAAATTTGGCAAGGGAATTAAAGATCAGAAAGATGAAATAAAAACTTTGCGGCTTGTCTATGACTTCGTAACTGCATCAGAGACTGCAAGGAAGAACAGTTGAACTTAACGGACAGTGTCTTGAAAAGAGATTGTATTAACATCAACAAAATGAGAAAAAGAGTAAGGTAATGTAAACGAATTAAACCAGGTGAAACTGAAGGATATAGATTGGGAACCAGGCAAGTAAACTTAGTAAATGTGTTACGCTATTTGGGCAGCAAAATAACTGATGATGGCCGAGAGAGAGAGAGAATGCGAAATGTAGACTGACAGTATAAAGAACAGCGTTTCCGTAAAGAGAAATCTAGTAATATCGAATATGTTTAAATATTATGAAGTCTCTTCGGAATGTATTTGTCTGAAGTGTAGTCTTGTATGGAAGTGAAACTTGGATCCTGGAAAAGTTCAAACAAGAAGAGAATAGAAGAATTCGAAATGTGCTGCTGTAGGAGAATGCTGAAAATTAAATAGTTCGGTCGGGTAACTAAGTGGGAGGTACAAGTGGGAGATACCGAATTGAAATGGGGGAAGTGGGAGAGGGGGGCGGGAAGGGAGGGGAATTATGGCACAACTTGACTAAAAGAAGGGATCAGTTAATAGTATATCATAAGACATGAAAAAATGTCGGCTTTGTAATGAAGAGAAATATGGGGGACCGGAGGGGGGGGGGGGCAGAGGGAGATCAAAGCTCGGTTAAAGTCGGCAGGTTCAAATGGGTTATATATAGATGGAGAAGCTTGGATAGGACAGACTAGCATGCAGAACACCTTAACAGCAGTCTACGGACTGAAGACCACAACAAGATTCAAACTTGCAGACTGGTTTGTATCAAGCCGAATCTCATCAGCGTGATAAATAGTACAATTGGTTTCTCACCAGCGTTTCTAATCTCTTGTAAGGAGTCGTCTTCCTGATTTTATTCTATTATTTATCATAAGCGAAAGTTTTTTATTGAACTTTTTGTATCTGAAGCTCAATTTCCGGACAACGCCCAAAAAATTTTGTCCATTTAAATCACAAAAGTATTCTTTCACTTAATCTCTCAATTTTCCTGACTCGCCCACAAATGTTAAAAAATGATTTTCCACATGGAGGCGTGAATTTTTCTTCTTATGCACCTGCGAAAAGGCGTCCAATTAAAACTTCTGTCTTTCACAAGAATTTCATTTGTATATTTTTTGGTAATACAAAACGCTGGTCGACGTTCTCTTAAATTCAGTAAGCGTACTTTCGCTAATACTGAGACAATCACCAGTTCTCTGTAATGGCCGTGACACGGAATTTCTCATGCGTTGTTCTTTTTCGGTTCCGTAAAAAACAGACTCCCTGACTCCGATTGACATCTCTCGGTTCCGTAAGTGATGCTTTTATTTATATAAATAAAAAGCAACAACCTGTACACGACGACTGTCTCACACGATTACAAAACAACGATTATGTGACGAGAAGCCACCAACGTAAGCAGGACGACAGTTTGAGGCAAAATACGGATCCAAGGTCCGGGAACAAAGCACGCTAAAGCACGCGGCTTGTAAGGACGCAGATAGATAAATAAATAAGTGCACTATATGCATAAAAACTTAAAAGTTGGAAGGTAATAGCAGAGCGTTCATTTGCACTTTCATCTTGTTCACATCTATCACCCTAAGGTGAACTGCAGCGATCTACATCCTGAATTATTAAGCCAAAATGAATAGGTAGAATGCAACGAAAATCCGCCAGTAAACTGAGAACTGCTGTTTCTTTAAACTGTGCATAATCGACTGTTCTCGGAAATATAGTCTGGTATTTGTAAACTGCACAAATTGACAGTTCCTACAAAATTCCCTAAAAAGCACCATTTCATGTAAATGTTCCCACATTATTCCACGTTAAATCGGGTATTGAGGTGTCAAATGAAAGAAGGTACTTCCACAACGTAGGAAACGTGCGACACATTGATGTTTCCATTGTGACTGAGTTTGAAGAGGAGCTCGAAGCCAGGGGTCAACCACTATGAAACGCATAACAGTCGCAGCCACGCAGCGCTCGAGCCGCGAAGCGGAAACACTGCACGAAGCGCCACGAACCCTGAATAGCCCGGGACTGGCTGTGGCGAGGAGGTGGTAGCCAGATACTGGGAACTACTGGCTTGTTGACTCTGACACGATTGGTGTGGTGGATGGTCTGGTCGCTGCGGGTGGCGTTGCTTTCGTGGACTAGCGTGCCCAACAGAGACACTCTTCTCTAATTTCAGTATCGCTATACTCACTGTATACAACTGTGAAACTATGAAAGCCAAATCGACGTAATCCTGTATCCCTGACAAAAATTCGAAAATTTACCCCTCATCCCTTGTAGCTATTTTTGCTACAGGGATTTAGAAAATTTCATAACCATTAATCGTAAATATGAAGCAGTGTTGAAAAATATTGCATTAAGTAACTGATGAAAATTATTAGGTATGACCAATTAAAAGTATCATTGTATAAGGGGCGTTCAACAAGTAATGGAACACCTTTTTCTGAAAGCAGATTGGCTTTATACAGGATTCCAATACAGCATATTATTCCCCAATCTTGTGGCTACAAAATCCTATTTTTCAACATAATATCCGTTCAATGTGACAGCCTTAGGCCACATTACTTCGAGGGTGTGTATACCCGCACGACACCACTCTATTGGTCGACGTCGGGACCAAAGTCTTGCTGTATCAATAACCTCCACATAACCCACGTACTGCTATCCGGAGAGTGCATCCTGCTTTGGGCCAACAGACGGAATGTGCGACATCCGGACTGAAGGTGGATAAGGAAGAACAGGCCAATTATTATATTAAACTTACAGTTATAACTTGGTATGTCAAATGAAAGAGTAACTACACAGTTTTACCAAGAACCTTATAAATGTTCAATGTGAGCACCCTTTGTCATACGGCACACATCAAGTCTGTAGTCGAGTTCTTCCGAAACGTTGATAAGTGTGTCTTCAGTTATTGTAGTAACAGCTGCTTCAATCCGGTTTCTTAATTTATGGAGGTTTGCTGGTAGCGGAGGCACGTCCACACGATCCTTGATGAAGCCCCAAAGGAAAAAATCGCATAGCGTTAGGTCAGGTGATCGTGGAGGCCATGCAAAGCAAGCCCTGTCATTGGGCCCCTTGCGGCGCTTGGGTACAGTGAAGTTCAACCAGTCGCGTACTTCGCTATGCCAGTGAGGTGGCGCACCATCTTGCTGGAAAATGAAGTTCTCTGGCTTCTTCCAACTGAGGGAAGAGCCATTGCTCTAGTGTATCAAGGTAAGAAGTGCCATTTACAGTAGGTTCACCAAAAAAGAAAGGCTCATAAACTTTTCGCAGGGATATGGCACAAAAAACACTTGATATGTGCCGTGTGGCAAATGGTGCTCACATTGAACATTTGTAAGGTTCTTGGTAAAACTGTTTGAGTTGCTCTTTCATTTGACATATCATTTATAACTGTAAGTTTAATTTATAACTGTACATTTCAGAGTAGATCATTGCACCATGAGAAAGAACATCAAACAAAATAGCCCTCCACAGTACCGGAAGATAGTGGCCATCACCTAACCGGATGAGGGTTCAGCTTTGAACGTTTTCTTCGGAGGAAAGATAGTGTGCCGCCACTCCATTGATTCCCGTTTTGCTTCAGGACGCATGTTTCATCGCCTGTGACAGACGACGTTCGGTAAAAAATTTTTACGATCAGCCTCGTACAGCGCAAGTAATTCAGCACGGATGGTCCTTCCCTGCTCTTTATGGTCTTTCGTTGGCTGGTTTAGGTGGCGAGAAAGCCAGCGGCACGCAGCCCGAACTGGGGGGTGAGTGTGTCAGTACTACCAAGAGAAACGACCGGTTGTGCAGCGATGTATTTCTCTGCGACTGTCGATCACCTCGAATGAGTGTCCGCACTTTCCAACATTGCGGGAGTCACAGCTGTATGCGGCCGGCCAGCATGCAAAAGATGGGACAGCTTTGTGCGACCTTTTTCGCTTACGTCAGACGCATCGCCCAACGACTCACGCTGCTTTTGTTCACTGCCACGTCTCCGTAGACATTCTACAAGCGCCTACGAAAATCTGCGATTCTCCCTTTGTCCACCAAGAGAAACTCAATGATAACTCTCTGCCCGGAACCCACCTCCGTTACAGACGCCATTTTGAAGGTCACCCGTCGGAACTATAGAGGCTGAAGCAGGAATATTCCACGAAGTCCCACAACAAAATCCACATTTTTTGCAACCGAAATTGGCCGAAAAAAAAGATGTGTCCCATTACTTATTGAATTCCCCTCGCAGTAAATAAATTATGAACAGTATAAACACTCTAAAAAGTAAAACAAAGTCTATATATTACTCCTTACGGCAGCTACTGTAAATTGGTTACAGTATGATATATGACAAAGAATAGTGTGTAAATAACTAATTATAAATAAAAGAAAAGACTCTAATTATGAACTGAGAAAATAACAATTTTACAGGAATTGTGTTTGCATAGTGTTTGAATCAAATTTTTGGAGGAGTAGTAGAAGTTCTGGCTACGGGAGCAGGTGAATTACATGTCCGCTACTTGCGTCCTCCACCATACGGCATTGTTCCAAAATTCAGCTGGCAAAGACCGGGTGCCCTCGGTGTAACAGCATATTTGCTTCAGCAACTGCTCGCCGACCTTTGAGATCCTACAACGCCAAAGTGCAGTAACAGCAAGAACTACATCGCTGAACATGACCCAACTGTGAAGGCAGCAGTTGTGTAAACCGTGCGCAGTATCGCCATATACTTGAAGTTAGACGTAGTCGTCTGTACGGTGGTAGTCGTTCCTTTCTTGATGCTTCTTGGACAATCTCACACTGTAACAATGACACTGTTATATCGGCGTGCATTCACAATCATGCTCTTAGCGATCGGCTTCTTCTTGAAGGCAGACGAAGGGAGCACTGGCGTATCTCTTTCGTTTACCTCACTTATCTCTCCACATCTCGTCGAGGCCCCTGATAAACACAACTGGTTGTACTCGTTTGCTTTGGAATAACTCATGGTTATTTTCAACACGCATATTTAAATTTAATTCCCATCCAGAATTTATTTAATGTCGCCATTATACGTTTTAATAAACCTATATTTGGATATAACAATAAACCTGTATCATTTAATTGCGTTAACCCTAACAATATCAACACACGCGTTTCCCATAACGCGCATTACCAGGGTGAGGGGGGGGGGGAGGAAGAAGAGACAGGGTACTTCGTGACCACTCTAAAAAAAATTTTAAAAGTGCAGATTTCATTAATATTACATATTTTATGAATTCTATAATTTTCTCGAGAAAGTGACGTAAGACTTAAATGTTTGGGTTAAGTTTGAGTGAAAAATTTGAAATAGTCAGGGAGTCTGGTAGAAGAATTAATTAAAGACAATGATTTTTTTCAAAATTTTCAAATTTAAAGTAGCTGGCTAGATTACAATATAGAATTTTCAGAAGGTGGGGACGAAGCATTCTCTCCACCCCTCCCCCCCACCCCCCCCCACCCCCCTCCCACATCAATCCCTCCTTGGTATTGCGAGAGTTAACTTAAATTTAGCTTACACTTCCTGCTCTTCGTAATGATTCAGTTGGAAGAGCACAAACACAATGTTTTGCTGCACCTAATCAATGATCAGAATAACAGTGATCAATTCTTGATATCCAAGATATATCCTTCCCCGTCCTATGTAAAGAATTATAATTACTTCATTCCTTATTTAATTGCCTGATTATTTAGACCTCTCATATTAGATTAAGTTAAAGTTTTAAATCGGTCCACTTTGCACTGCTAGCGAAGTGTAAGGATCTGGGTTCTATTGCTGGTCTGATACACTTTTTTAACTTACTACAAAAAGTCAGTACTTTCTGTAAAGTAGAACAACTAATTTCTTTCTCTTAGATAATATGCCTCTAACATTTATTTCGTTGTTACTCTTACTTACATGAAGATGTTGTTTAACATTACTTAAACTAAAATAAATCTACTGAAACAATTTCATCTAGAGCATTATTGTGATCTCTGAAACTTGCAAAAACTTACGTCTATTGTTGTACAAGAAAGATGCAACTCTTCTTTGTTCGTTGCTCTTGATTAATTATTACTTTTTTCCTAAATCTCAGTGTAGTTTACATCTCTTTCTGACTGCATCGTGATAAAATCATTTGAATTACTGTTTCTAAATGGTCCCATTCCAACTCAGCTGCTTTAATTCCAATCGTGTTGTTCCTCTTTATCCTTGAAAATTTATCTCGATCTTCCCAGTGATTAATGAGCGTATCTCTGTCTCTGTCTGCGTCAGCTTAAAACCCCTGCCACCATCTGCAAAGAAAACAATGCTATAAAAGGGGTACTAATCACTCATTCGTTACCAAGTGGACTTTGAATAAATTGTTTAAGGGATTATTTAGATCTTTGAATCGCATACAAATTAGTATTTGTCTTTTCCTTTGGGTAAGTATACGAATACCTCCATTAGATTACAAATGGAAAATACAGGTAGACCATATGTTTCCAATAAGGAATAACTGATGAAGTCTAGCCCATATAATGCAGCTTCAGACTAACGTTTATTACGTATTTAAGGAACATTGACAATGAATTTCCTATTGTATTTTTACCATGTTTCACGGTGTAGAAATATTTTACGCTAGTTTTTAACAGTAAAAAATGTTATTATTATGAACTTGCTAAATGATGGGTGAATCACGGATAGTGGACATGTGATCAGAAATGCAGTGCAACATTTTCGATTTTTGATTTGTTACAGTACAAGAGGTACTATGTGGTCTAGGTTTGTAAACTTGCTTATTGGACTAAAGTGGACTGAAAATATGTGGAATAGTCAGAAATGCCACATCTTATTTTATTTACCAGAGTCCATGTATTCATTATTTAATCCCCCCTCCCCCTTCTCCATATGGCAGTGACTAAAAATCTGTGCAGAATTATCTGCGGAAATAAGCAATAATAATTATTTTGTGGTCAAAAGGTAAAGCATAATGTCACTGTTATGATTTCCGTCTACTTGGATTACATACATAGACAGTATTTATTCATTTATTTGATCGTATGGCTAGGGCCCCTGTCGGGCAGGCCGTTCACCGGGTGCCAGTCTTTCAATTTGAAGCCACTTTGGCGACCTACAGTCGATGAGGATGATAGGATGATGATGAGGACAGCACAACACCCAGTCCCTAGGCGGAGAAAATTCCCCGACCCAGCCGGGAATCGAAGCCTGGCCCAGAGGATTGACAATCCGTCACGCTGGCCATTCAGCTACCGGGGGCGGACAAAGTAATAACGATTTTTGTTATTGGTACGAAATGTAGATGGAGTCCCATCATGTTGGCTGGTATACATTGCGCCCTGGAGAGGATACAAGTGGTGTTGATATATGGATAGGTTAAAGGTGGCGAGATGCCCTTCTTCCTGCTTTTCGTCACTATTACACGTACATTTTACTTCCGATGTACCACGTTTCTTATTTTGTCTGCATTAGCAGCTCTCACTTATCCAGTTACTGAAAGCTGCCACAAAGTGACGTGGAGGAATTCCGGGAACACTCCATCCTTTGTAACACGCTTCATGTTCTGACTCTTGTTCTTGTTTCACCTATGATATGAATACTGAACGGTATGAAATCAATGAATCACTCAACATTGCTCTTAAATATGTTTACAAGTAAACATTACAAGGATTATTACTCTGATACATGTAGCTCGTTAAGCCGAATGAGTTTTATGGTGGATTAGTGTATACTTCATAAACGAACTACATAACAAAGTTTCGAAGGTATCCAATATGTGACGACCACTTGTAACGACTTCATTTAACTTACGAGTATTACGGAAATGTTCTACAGAAAAGTTCACAAAAATCGGTTTCAATATTTACTACATAAACTTATGGAAAGTAACAAACCTGGTAAGAGAATATGCTGAGGTCTGAACCTTTGATGTTTCTAAAACGCCGACGGAATCTGACTTCAGTACAACTGACCAGGGAACGAATCTCATTGATAATTTAAAAAGACATTTCAAAGCCGGGTAGCTAGTGGTGTAAAGATGTGGTGGAAGGCATGTAGGCGAAAAGAGTCGCTAATCATACTTCACGAGAAAGTACATTTATTAACCGGAGGTATACTCACTTCAAAGTTAATAACAATTTAGCAAGCGAAAATTACGGTTCTTCATGGGGGTTGATTTATTAACAATGGACATTATTGATTCAGCGAAAGATAGTGCGATCAGAAAGATGGAACATAGTTGCTCCTGTGAGGGGTAGCTAGTGACCATTCTCCTCAAGATTATCTGTAGAGCACAACGGAGGAATACTGTGGTTATTTAAAAAGAAGTAGGTCTTCCAAAACTAAGACGAAAACTGATAAAAATTACTCACGCGAAGACGTAACTCGCTTCGTAACTAACTAAAATACTGTACAGATTATTACATTATGACACTGTGTGGTTGACAGGATTCCCAACCAAATGTTTTATCTTAAATGCGCTCAAGAGCACACCACACCGTCAGGCCGTGACTAACCGTTCGCGAAAACTTTCTAAAACATCCTAGACGCTGTACTCTGGTCCAGCTTCTCTCAGTGGATGCTAAAAATGCCAGCGTCTGTTACACAGCCTCCCATCAGTTTCACGAATAAGAATTCGAAAAAAAGTTCTGTGGAAAATTCCGCAGTTGGAGCGTTGGTCTGAACGACCAATCAGAAGTCGAACTTCTAAAAACAGTGTAACAAACAATTGTCTCTGGTCCAATCATGCCACAAACCAGCTTTGAAATCTAGAATTTCAGCGAGACTATGATCGAATATGCAGTCTCAATTAACCACACATTCATACACCACAGAAATAATCGTGATTAGGTTATGGTAAAGAGTGACATAGCATGCTAACGCGAGGTAAAGAGAAATACAATCAGCGAAGTTGTTTCCCCAAGCAATCCTTCTCGCATGCGTGTTTATATGGTAGCAAATACAGAAAAGCAATCTACTGGACTTGGTGATGCTAAGTCAGTCATTACACGTAATGCTTTCATGAAAGGTGGCTGAGACACACAATTTAAAAGTTAGTACTAAAACCATAACCTTACAGCTGTAAGATAATATCAAAATTAAAACATACTTTCATGAAAGGTGACTTATACAGACAGTTTCAAAGTAAAACCGTAACCTAAGAGCCGTAAGATAATATCAAAATTAAAACATAAATTACATAGTTACACAGAATAAAAACGATATGCTATAACTAACAAGGCACACTGCAATGCTGGAGTGAGCCAAATTATTAGACTAACGGAAAACCTTCTTTGCACATACACATGGCATCCAACGTTTTGAATACACAGACTAAAAAAAAGTCTCTACACCATAAAATAATGAATGAAGAGTAATGAAATTCCGGGAATACATTTGTCTAGGTAACATATTTAAGTGAGTATCATTGCAAAGACCACAGGTTAATGTAAATGCGATATAAACCATTGAAACACGAAACGCTGGTGTAGCCGCCAGACTGTTGAATACAAGCTTGCAGACTTGCATGCATTGTACTGTACAGGTGTCGGATGTCATTTTGTGGGATGCAGTCAGTACAGGGACGGTTAATGTTGTTTGTGGATGATGCTGGAGGCCGGCCGAAGTGGCCGCGCGGTTCTGGCGCTGCAGTCTGGAACCGCGAGACCGCTACGGTCGCAGGTTCGAATCCTGCCTCGGGCATGGATGTTTGTGATGTCCTTAGGTTAGTTAGGTTTAACTAGTTCTAAGTTCTAGGGGACTAATGACCTCAGCAGTTGAGTCCCATAGTGCTCAGAGCCATTTGAACCATTTTTTTGATGATGCTGGAGTTGTCTTCCGGTGGTGTTCCATATGTCCTCCATTGGAGACAGATCTGGTGATCGACCAGCTCATGGCAACTCTGTGGAGCATGTTGGATTTACAACACCAGTGTGTAACCGAGCGCTATCATATAGGGAAAAAAAAACCATGGAATGCTGTTCATGAATGGCAGCACAACGGGTCGAATAACAGATTTGCAGTTAAGGTGCATGGGATAACCCCTAGAGCTCTCCCGCTGTCATACGAAATCACATCCTGGATCACAATTCCACAGGTAGGTAGAGTGTGTCTAGCACGCAGACGGACTGGTCTCCTTCTAATCAACACATCAATGGCACCGAGTCAGAACCATCTTTCATCAGAAAACTTGTAACGTCCCCTTAGAAAAATTAATGAATTGCTGAGCTGATAAACCTCTTACGTTATTTGGTTTTCAAACAGCTGAGCAGAACTGAACGTACTCAGACATTTCGCTCTTTACTTATTCTGATCAACACTAAACTGACACAATATTTTTAGCGCAACGCAATCTGACTTTCAATAATCCCTACAAAAGAATGGCCCTGACTAACAGTAACCTATACCTTTCATGAATCACTTACCTCACAAATATCTTCGTTACTCGAACTACTGCAATACAGCGAGCGCCAATACTGTCAGCTAAATAAAAGATTCTAACTACTGAAGTCACTAACTACTGATGGGCATAGTTAGCAAATGATAGATCTTGATAGAGAACAAACAATGTATTTACCTTAATAATATTCAAAAGTCGTAGTATATATATCAGTTCATGACATCCAGCCTTACAAATTTACTGTCTCTGATGGACAAACGTCCAGATCATCCGCTCTCAAAACTCCGCCTTCTCTCTCCCCACATCCACCACTGCTGGCGGTTCACCTCCAACTGCGCAACGCGCTGTTAACAGCCAACTGCCCACCACTACAATAGCAAATTCCAACAATGCAAACCAGCCACAGACGGCACACAGCACAGTCAGTGATTTTCATACAGAGCGCTACGTGACGTTACCAACATAAAAACCTAAACAGTCTACTTAAAAACTCAACAGGCCTCCACCCTGCCCTCCAGCTCTCGCTTGACACCACTGAAATCGCAATGGCGGTGGTTTAGGGGTCAGTGGAATGCATGGTACAGGTCGTCTCACTTGTAGCTGTCCTTGTCCTTGAAGTGTCGGTGTGGTGGCAACTGCTGCTCAGATTGCTGCTGTATATGCAGTAAGATGCGCCAGAGCGATTCGCTGAATGCGATGGGCTCCCCCCTCAGTAGTGCCGAATGGCCGTTCCGAGCCCGATCTTATTGCGACTGTACATTCCCGTGAGAACGGCTGCAGTAATCATGTACAGTGGATACATTCCTGTCAGGCCTGTCTGCAATGTCGCAGAAGGAACGTCCAGCTTCTCGTAGCACCATTACACGACTTCATTCAAACTCAGTGAGGTGTTGACAATGGCGTCTTTGTCGCTTGAATGGCTTTCTTGACTACCATCAACACACCACGTCCAATCGTAAAGATAACTGGCGCTCACGACCGCTACAGCGTTTGTTTAGAACAGTCCTGATTTACGTCCTCATAGTGGCGCTGCTAACGCCACTCTCACGCGACTGTTGAGATACTTAAATAGACATCATCTGGCAGATGTAGAAAAACGCCTATCAACTTTCATTTACATCTCACAACTCCTTCTTGGTATTGTGATTGTCTTTCGTCAGTGAAACTTCAGACAGTAAGCTTATGATGGGGTCTTAACACATTTGAATATCAATCCGGAAAGGTCTCGTGATACCAAACTCAGAACTTGGCACTTTAAGAGATAATGGTTTATAAGTATCAACACAAATGCTCCAAACGTTTTTCCACGAACAGTAGTAATCGGACTCAACAAAGCAGGAAAAGTCAGTGTGCTAACGATAGTGCATCAGCAGTCGCCTGTCACTCGATGGTGTGCGATGAGCTGCACAGATTCAAAATAGCACACAACGAAACAAAGTCATCGTGATGCGCTGTGGAATTCATAACAAGTATCAACGTTTGTTAATTGCACACTCTAAGCCCTGGAAGCGTCCTTGAGCGGTCCTGTGTAAAGGCACACAATGTTATTTGCAGTCACGTCGCCGTACTCCAGGCAGTCCTCCCGCGAGACAGAAAAACACTGCTCGACCCACTTCTCGTGTGTTTGGCTCCGTTCGACAGCTGCCAAGCCTCTCAGCTTCGCAGGCGTGTTACAGACTTGGTTGCAGCGCAGCTTCCGTTGTCGCTCCAGGATAGATTTATCGGAACCAATCAGTACGAAATGACTTACCTCGTACGCTCGGAGTCTCTGTCAGTATGTTAGCAGTCAGCAGCTGCCCATTAGAGAGTATCGGCCAGAGCGACCATCCACGTGTTATCGACCACCAACGCATTCCAAGGCGCCGTATTCCTGCTCTGATCCGTCTGCTGCTTCACACAAGAGTCTGGAACTAACCACTCAGAACGAGACGACAATGGACAGCACGTCTTCTGTGCGTCCGATGCTGCTGACGATATGTTGTCAGTCAGATGGCGACCACCGACCCGGGGCTGCTATCAACTTCCTGCTGGTGTGCTTCACACACAAGACTCCTTCACGCGGTCGTGTTCGCCCACTCGTCAGCTATGTTGGCGCTGTGCTCGCCTGCTTCGATGCTGCGTGCGGTATCTGCCGCGACGGGAAGGTACTAACAGGCTTGGCACCAACTGCCGAGCAGGGTGGGACTTTTAAGTGTGCCACGAAACAACAGCACAGGGCAATGGGACTGGGGATTGGTGCATGTGTAATAGCGAAACGCTTTTCAAACAGCGATGAGTTTATCGGTAATGTGGTGCTGATTTTTGCATCTGTCGTCAGCAATCGCGTTTTTGTAGAACGTTAATGTCTTCTTATGACGACAGGATTGACAGATTCTCTGAGAAGGGGGAGTGTGCTTTTGTAGGAATGTGGGGTCTCAAACATACTGGAGTGAAGGACAGCTGTGTATCATAGCGGTTATGCAGCGTACGGTGATGACTTTAAAGTATGTGTAGGCGGTTAGGCACCACATTTGGTGTGGGAGCAGTCTGACTTTCGGAGGGACAAGTCGACTTAACGTAAACATTTGTAGCCTAATTTTTCTTTTCTTTCGGTTATCTCTCCTGGTTGGTTTCAAGCGGCCTGCCATGACTTCCTTTCCTGGGCGAAACTCTTCATCTAAGAGAAGAACTTTCACAGAACACCATTGGTTATTTGTTGCATGTATTCCATTTTCTGTCTTCCTCTGCAGTTTTAGCCCTCCGTGCAGAAGCTCTAGTAGGAAAAAAAGCCAGGACACATTTTTTCGCATGTCTTCCAGAAATAAATCAAACTGTGACTCCAATAAAGGATACCCTGGCTTCCAAATCGACTTCTTCCTATACTATGCCAGCAGACGGCCTTTCTCCTTGTAGATGCCTTGAACGTACTTTTCCCACCTACATGCTCTCCACTCTGCGTTTTAGGGTGGAACTCTTTTGCTCTCTCAATGCTGATTATTTCGTTATTAATTTCACTAAATGTTGACTTCTGTATATGCTCAGTTTGCCATTCGGACGACCATTTCCTTTTACGATTTTTACTGCTGCGATTTCACTTTAATTCCCTTACACATTGCTTATGTGAGTGATCTACTTTGCTGTATTCCTTTCTTTCCCGAGTTGTTTTGCATTTCTTTCTTTAGGTGATAATCTGAAGTATTTATTCTGTCGCTCACTGGTTCTTCGTAGCTACCTTTGTCTCTCCTGCCTCTGTGATTACCGTTTTCACGTTTGTCCGTTTCTCTTCAACCGAACTGCTACTGTTCTGTTCAGTGTTGCAATATCCACAGCCTAGAGAACTGGAAAAGGTACCTTTGATCCCTCAATACTACAGTATTCCATGTTGAATCTTTGTCTACTCTTGACAGCGCTGAATACCTGATTTCGGAATCTTTCTCACGACGACACCTACTTGGTATCTTTCCGTCTCTCGGGTATTTTGCAAGGATACTACATTTTATTCTGATTATTGAACAATGTATTTGCTTTTATACGCTGACGGAAAAAAAATCGCAACATCATGAATGAATTGTACGATCTAAACGGAAATTTGTAGGCGTGTTTCTACATCTGAAAGATGATGTCTGTTTAAATTTTTCGCCAGTCGCATAAGAGTGGTGTTAGTAGCGCCAGTATGAGGATGCAAATCAGCGTGAGCGTTAGTTATCTTTGAGGTTGGACGTGGTGAGCTACACTCCTGGAAATTGAAATAAGAACACCGTGAATTCATTGTCCCAGGAAAGGGAAACTTTATTGACACATTCCTGGGGTCAGATACATCACATGATCACACTGACAGAACCACAGGCACATAGACACAGCCAACGGAGCATGCACAATGTCGGCACTAGTACAGTGTATATCCACCTTTCGCAGCAATGCAGGCTGCTATTCTCCCATGGAGACGATCGTAGAGATGATGGATGTAGTCCTGTGGAACGGCTTGCCATGCCATTTCCACCTGGCGCCTCAGTTGGACCAGCGTTCGTGCTGGACGTGCAGACCGCGTGAGACGACGCGTCATCCAGTCCCAAACATGCTCAATGGGGGACAGATCCGGAGATCTTGCTGGCCAGGGTAGTTGACTTACACCTTCTAGAGCACGTTGGGTGGCACGGGATACATGCGGACGTGCATTGTCCTGTTGGAACAGCAAGTTCCCTTGCCGGTCTAGGAATGGTAGAACGATGGGTTCGATGACGGTTTGGATGTACCGTGCACTATTCAGTGTCCCCTCGACGATCACCAGTGGTGTACGGCCAGTGTAGGAGATCGCTCCCCACACCATGATGCTGGGTGTTGGCCCTGTGTGCCTCGGTCGTATGCAGTCCTGATTGTGGCGCTCACCTGCACGGCGCCAAACACGCATACGACCATCATCGGCACCAAGGCAGAAGCGACTCTCATCGCTGAAGACGACACGTCTCCATTCGTCCCTCCATTCACGCCTGTCGCGACACCACTGGAAGCGGGCTGCACGATGTTGGGGCGTGAGCGGAAGACGGCCTAACGGTGTGCGGGACCGTAGCCCAGCTTCATGGAGACGGTTGCAAATGGTCCTCACCGATACCCCAGGAGCAACAGTGTCCCTAATTTGCTGGGAAGTGGCGGTGCGGTCCCCTACGGAACTGCGTAGGATCCTACGGTCTTGGCGTGCATCCGTGCGTCGCTGCGGTCCGATCCCAGGTCGACGGGCACGTGCACCTTCCGCCGACCACTGGCGACAACATCGATGTACTGTGGAGACCTCACGCCCCACGTGTTGAGCAATTCGGCGGTACGTCCACCCGGCCTCCCGCATGCCCACTATACGCCCTCGCTCAAAGTCCGTCAACTGCACATACGGTTCACGTCCACGCTGTAGCGGCATGCTACCAGTGTTAAAGACTGCGATGGATCTCCGTATGCCACGGCAAACTGGCTGACACTGACGGCGGCGGTGCACAAATGCTGCGCAGCTAGCGCCATTCGACGGCCAACACCGCGGTTCCTGGTGTGTCCGCTGTGCCGTGCGTGTGATCATTGCTTGTACAGCCCTCTCGCAGTGTCCGGAGCAAGTATGGTGGGTCTGACACACCGGTGTCAATGTGTTCTTTTTTCCATTTCCAGGAGTGTATTAGACAAGAATTCGTTCAAGACGACAAAGACGCCGTTCTCAACACCTCGCTAGGTTTGAACGAGGTCGTTTAATGGTGACTCGAGAAGCTGGACGTTCCTTCTGCGACACTGCAGAAAGGCTTTGCAGTACATGATTACTGCAGCCGTGGTCACGGGAGTGTCCGGTCGCAACATGATCGGGCTCCGAATGGGCACGCGGCACTACGGAGATCATCTGGCGCATCTTACTGCATATACAGCAGCAATTTGAGCAGCAGCTGGCACGACAGTGACACTTCAAGGACAAGGACAGCTCCAAGTGAGACGACCTGTAATACGCATTCCACTGACCCCTAAACCACCGCCATTGCGACTTAAGTGGTGTCAAGCGAGAGCTGATTGGACGGCAGGGAGGCGGCCTGCTGTGTTTCCTTATGAAAGCTGGTTCTGACTCGCTGCCAGTGATGGTTGTGTGTCGTTTAGAAGGAGACCAGTCCGTCTGCGTGGTAGACACACTGGACCTAGGCCTGGATTTATGGTCCAGAATGTGATTTCGTATGTCAGCGGGTTGCTCTCGTGGTTCTCCCACGCACCTTAACTGCAAATCTGAGTACGTCAGTCTTTAATACGACCCGTTGTGCTGCCAATCTCGAACAGCATTCCAGGGTTTTTTTCCCTATAGGATGGCGCTCGGTTACATACTGGGGTTGTAACCCTAACCCAATATGCTCTACAGAGTTGCCTTGAGCTGGTGGATATGTCTCCAATGGAGGACTGTGAACAAAATCGGATGCCAACTCCAGCGTCATCCACAAACATTAACCGTCCCTATATTGACCGACCAAGTGCAACAGGCTTGGAACTCCCATCACACAAATTGACATGCGACATCCAACATAATGCACGCACGTTTGCACCCTTGGATTGAACACTCTGGCGGTTACACCGGGTATTAATGTACGAGCATTTCATACTATATGCGAATGTGTATTGATCTAAGTGTACACAGATCTTTCCTGATCAATTTATATACTGATGCAAGAAAAATCGCAAGATCAAGAATGCGTCGTGGGACATAAACGAAAGCTGGTAGAAGTGTTTCTACATTTTAAAGATGATATCTAATCAAATTATTGTCCAGTAGAAGCGCCACTATGAGGATGCAAATCATGTTTGCTTTAAACGCACGATGTGACGATTGTAAGCATTAGCTACCTCTGAGATCGGACTTGGTGATTTAATGGTAGTCAAGAACGCCTTTATGGTGATAAAGATGTCATTACCAACACCTCACTGAGTTTGAACGAGGTCGTGCAATAGGGCTATTACACGTTGGACGTTCCTTCTGCGATACTGCAGAAAGACGTGGCAGGAATGCGACCACGGTACCTGATTACTGGCAGCTGTGGATTCGGCGTATAGCTCTGGCTCATCGTACTGTCTCTCCTGCAGCGATCAGAGCAGCAGCTGACACAACAGTGACACGACGACCTGTTACAGATCTGTTACTTTAAGGACAGCTTCGAGCTAGACGCCCTGTAGTGTGCGTTCCACTGACCCCAAATCTCCGCCATTTGCTACTTGGTTTTCTCGCGCTTACATTAACCTATGATCTTGCCATGTTACTCATTTAAATATGTTAGCTAGACAAATACGTTACCGAAATTTCATTATTGTACATCAATTATTTTTTGGTGTTGCGGTGTTTTTCCCGGCAGTGTACTTGAAATCTGCTGGAGAACTGAAGGAATCTTTCTCCACTCTCATTTCTACTACCTCGGCTGTTTCCTCCTATCACTTCACATTGTCCTTCCCCTAACGTAACATTCTAATCCCATCGCTTAACGGATCTCCTCCTTTTACATACCGATGTACCCGTTCCTTGCCTTCATAAGTTCCCTCCCTCTCTTCATAATTTGCTTGTGACATCGGTGCATATATCCAGATTACTGTTGTTGGCTTTGTTCTGCTGTGGTTCATAATGAGAATAAGCTAATCACTCCGCTGTTTACAGTAACTCTTTGCCGTACTGTCCTGTCTGTAGTGAATCCTATCTTCGTTATAGTGTTTGCTGCTGGTAATGTTTTATTTTACTTTCATCTGTCTTCTCACTGGTTTCATGAGGCCCGCCACGAATTTCTCTCCTGTGCCGACATCGTTTCAGAGTAGCACTCGCAACCTACGTCTTCAGTTGTTTGTTAGATGTATTCTAGTCTCTGTCTACATCTATAGTTTTCACTCTCTACAGCTCCCTGTAGTACCATGGAAGTTGTTTCCCGATGTCTTAAAACATGTCTTATTTTTGCCAGTGTTTTCCATATATTCCTTTTCTCGCCGATTCTCCGGAGAACCTCCACATTCCTTACCTTATTAGTCCACCTAACTTTCAATAGTCTTTTGTAGCACCACATCTCAAATACTTCGTTTCTTTTCTTTTCCGCGCCCCCCCTTCCCCGCCTGAGGTTCGAATCCTCCCCTGGGCATGTGTGTGTGTATGTGTGTGTGTGTGTGTGTTGTTCTTAGCATAAGTTAGTTTAAGTAGTGTGTAAGTATAGGGACCGATGACTTCAGCAGTTTGGTCCCTTAGGAATTCACACACATTTGAACATTTCTCTTCTTTTCCGGTTTTCCCATAGTCCATGTATCACTATAATACAATGCTGTGCTTCAAACGTACCTTTTCAGAAATTTCTTCCTCAAATTAACTCCTATGTCTGACACTAGCAGACTGCTCTTGGCTAGGAATGCCCTTTTGGAAATGTTGGCCTACTTTTTATGCTCTCCTTGTTCAGTTCGTAGTGGGTTATTTTTCTGCCTAGGTAGCATAATTCTTCAACTTCATCTACTTCGTAATCACCAATTCTTATGTTAAGTTTCTCGCTTTTCTCATTCCTGCTACTTCACATTACTTTCGTCTTTCCTCGATTTACTCTCAATCCATATTCTATGCTTATTAGTCTGTTCATTCCATTCAACAAATCCTGTAATTAAGCTTCACTTTCAATGAGGATAGCAATGTCATCTGAGAATTTTGTCATTGATATCCTTTCATCCTATTCTTGAACCTTTATTTCATTCCCGTCATTCTTTCTTCGACGCGTAGACAAAACAGCACAGGCGAAATACTACTCTTATACCCTTTTTAATGTGACACATCGTTCTTGGTCTTCTAGTCTCATTGTTCCGTCTTGGCTCTTGTACATATTGCATATTACCCATCCTTCCCTATAGCTACCATTATTTTTTTTCAGAAATTCGAACATATTGCACCATATGTCATTGCTGAACGCTTTTTGCTGGTCGATAACATGTCTCGATTTTTCTTTAGTCTTGTTTCCGCTATTAACTACGACGTCAGAATCGCCTCCTTAGTGCTTTTTGCTTTTCTCAAGAGAAACTGATCGCCACCTAACAGATCCTCAATTGTCTTTTCCGTTCTTCTGGATAGCACTCTCGTTATCAACTTGGAAACAAGATGAGCTGTTAAGCAGACTGTGCCATAGTTCTCGCACTTGTCGGCTGTTGCTGTCTTCGGAATTGTATGGATGATGTTTTTCCGAAAGTCAAGAAGTATATCGCTAGAGTCATACATTTTGCACACCATTGTTTCGTTGCCACTTCCCCCTATGATTTTAGAAATACTGAGGAAATATTATCTATCCCTTCTGCCTTATTTAATCTTAAGTCTTCTACATTATTTTAATTTCTGATTCTAATACTGGATCCATACTTATTTTTTATCGAATCCTGTTTCTTCTTCTATCACATCAGACAAGTCTTCGCCCTCACAGAGGCCTTCAATGTGCTCTTTCCACCAATCCGTTTTCTCCTCTGCATTTAAGTGTGGAATTCCATTGCACTCTTAATGTTACCACCCACGAAGTTTGTTTTGACTTTCGTATCAGCTGAGTCAGTCCTTCCGATTATCATTTCTTTTTCGATTTCTCCACATTTTTCATGAAGCCATTTCACCTTAGCTTCCCTGCACTTCCTGTTTATTTCATTTCTAAGTTACTCGTCTCTCTGTATTCGCGAATTTCCCTGAACATTTTTGTACTTTCATGGATAAACTGAAGTACTCCATCTGTTATCCACAATTTTTTTCGCATTTGCCGTTTCTGTAACCATGTTTCTTCTTCCAGCATCTGTGATTCCCATCTCTAGAGACGTCCAATTTTCTTCGTATAAACTGCTTATAAAACTATTCTATATCGCAGTATCTATAACCTCAGAAAACTTGAATCGTATATCATCTTTCCTTAGTCCTTCCGTATTCGACTTCTTCCTCGCTAATATCTTAAATTTCAGACTACTCTTCATCACTACTAAATTGTAATCTGAGTCTATATCTACAGAGTACGTCTTACAATCCAGTATTGATTTCGGAATCTCTGCCAGACCATGATGCAAACTAATTGAACTGTTTAGATATCTCCCGACCTTTTGCAAGTATACCACCTTCTCTTGTGATTCTTGAACAGAATATTCGCTGTTACCATCGGAAATATCTTGCAGAACGCAATTAGTCTTTCTCCTCTCTCCTTGGTAGTGCCAAGCCCATATTCTCCCGCAATCCTTTCTTCTACTCCTTGCCTCACAACAGCGTTCCAATCCCCAATGACTATAAGATTGTCATCTCCCTTTACGTTCCGAATTACCCGTTCAATGTACTGATACACTTTCTCTGTCTCTTTATCTTCAGCTGGCGACGTCGGCATGTATACCTGAACTATCGTTGTCCGTGTTGGTTTCGCGTCGATTCTGATGGGAAAGACTCCGAGCCCACTGCTATTTTGTCTTCTTATACCAGTACTAGGGCCGGCCGGACTGACCGAGCGGTTCTAGGCGCTTCAGTCCGGAACCGCGCTGCTGCTACGGTCGCAGGTTCGAATCCTGCCTCGTGCATGGATGTGTGTGATGTCCTTAGGTTGGTTAGGTTTAAGTAGTTCTAAGTTCTAGGGGACTGATGACCACAGATGTTAAGTCCCATAGTGCTCAGAGCCATTTGAACCTTTTTTTTGAACCAGTACTAGGCGTACGCAGTTTGTCAGCAACTTTCCGTAACATTACGAAGTGTATTTCATTCCATGTCCTGTGTTCTAGAAACAATACGAACTCTTTTCGCTTAGACTTGTGTCATTTGTTCAGTGTGTCAATACAATGCAATGTGTTGCAAATCAGTGTTTCAGTGCCTAATACCCACGTGTCTGATTTGTGCAATAAATCGAATGAACTGCTTGAACCAGGATTATGAAGTGCTAAGTATTTTGAGATGCACGCTACTGGTAAACACAATGTGCAACCAGAATTTTATCATGCTAAGCACATCCCTATGCCATAAGTGATCAAGTTCCCAGGAAACAGTGATCATGGGGAGACGAAAAAATGGGTTCAAATGGCTCTGAGCACTGTGGGACTTACCTTCTGAGGTCATCAGTCCCCTAGAACTTAGAACTACTTAAACCTGACTAACCTAAGGACATCACACACATCCATGCCGGAGGCAGGATTCGAACCTGCAACCGTAGCGCTCGCGCGGTTCCAGACTGTAGCGCCTAGAACCGCTCGGCCACCCTGGCCGGCTGCGATCAACACTCTCCTGGGATGGTTACATTTTCAAGGACAACCATTTGGAAGTGCTTCAGCTCCTGCTATTTTTTTAACGTTTCGTTGAACAGTTTAGAGCTAAAGTCCATTATCATACGAACTATTCGGATCATACAGTTGTCGTGGGTCATATGACTGTTGAACATTTGTCAAATTTATAGTGTTTATTTTAAGTTACCACCGAGTAGTAGGGTAGCAGGGTTAGCAGGGTAAAGTGCTCCTTCTTCCATAAAAAACTTGAATATTTAGGAGGCGCTGCGTATTCGTCCTGACTTACTCTTGTTTGGGATTTAAGATTTTCTGGCGCCCCATAACGGCAAGGAGTTAGAGACCACATTGGAGAAACCAACATATTACATAAAATTTATTGCTGAAACTGTGCTGATGGTTTCTCCACTGATTCGGCTGCATCGGAAAGGTGTTCCCTTTATGTGGTCTCATGAATGTTAGGACACGTTTCAGGAGTTTAAGCACACTTCGTTAAATTATTGTTGTCTAATTTATTTTGATCCAACTAAACCGTATGTGTTAGCTGTGGATGCATCTTCTTATGGGACTGAGCAGTACTCCCCAGTAGAACTGCCTCGAAAACTTTCAACAAAGTGCAGCGAAGTTATAGTCTGCTTGAAACAGAGGCTCTCGACATTGTCTATGATGTTATCTAGTTCCATCAATATTTGTACAGTTGAGAGTTCTATTTGATCACGCATCATCGGCCTTTAACGGCCTTGTTCAACCCTTACAAGCCTGTCGCACCACAGACAGTGGAGAAATTGCAGTTCTTTTATTGTTTATTTTTCATTGCGATTTGTTGTACAGACTCAGTGCACAACGTTAGAACGCTGGCTTCTTGTCTCGGTTACCGATCGGTATCCAGTATCTGATGAGGAGTCATGTTATCAGATTAACGCTCAAGATTTTGAATATCCTCAAAATTTTCCTTTTGCAGCATATCGCTGGAGCAACTGCTTCCAAACCAGCTGTTCCGGTAGTTTTGCAATACGTGCGCCACTGGCGGCTATGTGCACTCATGCTCGTAATGATAATTGCAGAATATGGTGCCACACAACGTGACACTACACAAAACTGGCGCTAATAGCATATGCACATGGGGAACACTCACAACACGGATCTGTAAGACCACGGTATTGGTGATAAGTTGAGAAAACCGTCCCGAAACACATGTTCTACAATACTCCACCGTTTCCTTCGCATGTAACCTGACATAAATATGGGACATGATCACCATGTACGCGAACACAGGCCTCACAACGGGTTGGCACACTCTGGATCAGGTGGTCGTGCAGCTGCTGGGGTATAGCCTCCAATTCTTGCGCCAGTGCCTCTCGGAGCTCCTGAAGTGTCGTGGGGGTTTGAAGACGTGCAGCGATACGTCGACCGAGAGTATCCCAGACGTACTCGATGGGGTTTAGGTCTGGAGAACAGGCAGGCCACTCCATTCACCTCATATCTTCTGTTTCAAGGTACTCCTCCACGATGGCAGCTCGATGGGGCCGTGCGTTATCATCCATCAGGAGGAAGGTGCACCCCCTCTACCCCTCAAAAGGCGGACATACTTGTGCAAAATAACGTCCCGATACACCTGACCTGTTACAGTTCCTCTGTCAAAGACATGCAGGGGTGTAAGTGCACCAATCATAATCTCACCCCACACCATCAAACCACGACCTCCATACAGGTCCCTTTCAAGGACATTAAGGGGTTGGTATCTGGTTTCTGGTTCACGCCAGATGAAAACCCGGCGAGAATCACTGTTCAGACTATACCTGGACTCGTCCGTGAACATAACCTGGGACCACTGTTTTCCAGTCACCATGTACTGTGTTCTTGACACCAGGCTTTACGGGTTCTCCTGTGACCACTGGTCAGTGGAATGCACCTTGCAGGTCTCCGGGCGAATAAACCATGTCTGTTCAGTTGTCTGTAGACTGTGTGTCTGGAGACAACTGTTCCAGTGACTGCGATAAGTTCCCGGGCAAGGATACCTGCAGTACTCCGTGGCCGTCTGCGGGCACTGATGGTGAGATGTCGATCTTCTTGTGGTGTTGTACACTGCGGACGTCTTGTACTGTAGCGCCTGGACACGTTTCCTGTCTGCTGGAATCGTTGCCATAATCTCGAGATCACACTTTGCGTCACACAGAGGGTCCGTGCTACGACCTGCTGTGTTTGACCAGCCTCAAGTCGCCCTAGTATTCTACCCATCATAGCGTCATCAATATGTGTTCTTTGACCTATTTTCAACACACTGTCACCATTAGCACGTCTGAAAACGTCTGCACACTTACTCGCTGCACCGTACTCTGACATGCACCAACACACCTCTGCGTATGTAGTCTGCTGCCAGCACCACTGTGCGACGACCGCAGGTCAAATACACCGCATGGTCATACCCCGAGGTGATTTAAACCCGCAAACGCCCAGCAGAGCGTTGTTTCACCATGTATCAGCATTATCCTTAATTTATGAGCATGAGTGTAGTTTGAAAAAATTTCCTACCCAGTGGCATCGTAATGCGCTGCCTGCACTATCACGTGTTTTGCAGCTACATGCAGACAATGACGATGCACGGGTTGTGATTCGTCATTCCCTCCAGTAGGAAGTTTTGCCTCTGTTTCACCAAGGTGACTGGGGCGTGGTTCGCACAAAGCAACTCACCTGATGTCATTGTACTTGGCAGGGCTCGGACGCCCAAATTGAGTAAATGACCTCTCGTTGCACAGCTTGTGCAGAGCGTCAGTTCGTTCCGCTGCAACACTTTTTCCAGTGGCCACGTCCATCCGGAACATGACAACGGTTGCACATTGATTTCGTGTTCCCTTCTGGAACATGCGGTGGCTGTTGGTAGTAAATGTAATATAGTACATTTCCTTTTGTAGTCCCCACCACTACTGTCAGTGCTGTATTGATTTGGTCTTTTTTTTTTTTTTGTCTCGAAAGTCTTCCCGAAGTCCTTATTTCGGACAACGGACTCCAGTTCACATCAGCCGGTTTTCAACAGTTTGGCGCTGACAACGTTATATACCGTGTAACTTCTGCTCCCTTTTTCTGTATAGTGTTGAAGCTGAGCGGTTTGTTCGAATGTTCAAAAGTCACATGGAGAAACTCAGTTCCTCTCACACAAGGGAGGAAGCCTTACGGTTTCTCTTTCCCCCATCCGCTCCTTGCCTTGAGACGGGAAGCTGTCGGCAGAACTATTACACGGTCTTTGTCAACTTATCCCGTTGCATCTTCTTTGGCTGGTGCAGAAACTGTTCGTTCCGCCGACTCAGGCAAAATTTTACCTGCGTGATGAAAGTTTTCGTTAAAGTTTTTGTAAACAAACAGCGGTGGGAACACGGTGTCATCACACAAGTCTTGTGTCCTTCGTCTTTCGTCGTTGAAGGTTCCTCCCAGCTGCACCGGCGTCACCAGAAGCAGGTGCAGCGCTCTTATGTCAACGATTCTTCCGCAGAACTTTTGCCCACAGACCCAGCAGAGGGGCAATGCACAACTGACCAAACAGTATTCTTGGCATAGCGTTTCACTTTTGAGAAAGCATGACCTTCTAGGTGATGCGTCATCCAGCTAACCAAAATAACAACATTAAAACCTCAGTATTAGATACATTTCCGGAAATTGAAATCCAGTTGCCTACAGTTTTTAGAGACAATTTCACCGTTTGAAGATTCTTATGGTTTCTCCACTTAATTACTACGGAGTAAGTCTTTTCATTCTATACATATATGGAACCATTTGAATGAAGGAAACGAGACTCCTTTGAAACAAGTTTTCACTCATCTTAACTTCATGAAAGTTATAAGCAAAGCTTAGAGTATTTTCGTGAAATCTATGACGAAACTATTTCTATTTTACGGCAACGAAAATCTTGAAGCAGAAACCAGGATCTGGTATGCTTTAAGAAGACCTAAGGACTGCACGGAAAAGTAACATACTTCCAGAAACTGCATTTATTCCTTCTGTTGTGAGGATTCTGCTAAATTATATGATAATTTCAACAATAATCTATAATGCTGGAAGATGATTCAGCGCCCTCAGGTGAGTGAAGACATGGGTGAGAATCAAGAGGGTCTTTCAAGACTGTGTTTGTTACGCTCTCACAGAGAGGAATAAAAAAGACGAGTTTCAAAGTCGTAGTCTAAGTATGCGTTTTAAATGCATGCAAAATATTTCTTATTTTTTGTGGGAACTACGAGATATCTTGGTGTAATTATTGTTTCGCACAGCAATAACTGATTACATCTTTAATTTTGTAGTTTAGTTTTAGTAACGGTTTTTGTTTTTTCTTGTAGTTTTTCTGTTAAAATATGTCAAACAGAACAAAAATTTAAATTTTGATGCAGACCAGTATCTATTACGTAGAACTAGCGAAGAGGAAGAAAGATCGCAGTTAGTGCCCCGTCGACGATGATGTCACTAGGGTCGGAACATAATGGAACTGTTGGCATTTTCTCCAAAAGGCTACCACTCCATGGTTGAATCTATGTCACGTAAATCTGATGTTGTTCACAGCCGTAGAGTATTATGCATCTAGTTGATACACTAGTTTGATTTCATACTTCATCTCTTCTTATTTTGTATTCAGCGATTTGTCCGTGGGCATGTAATATATGTGAAGTATCCAGTAATTTGTTTCGCATTTTTCAGTATTTCACTGGTCAACAATTTTAACATTTACTGGTTGTTCTGCATGCGTTCCGTAGTCTCTCTTTTCTTCGTATCTTGTATGTTTTATTTTTGCATTTTCATTCTAATATCTGCCTTTTTTTCTGCCCACCGTATTTTTAAAAGGTCTGTTGCACCAAATTTCAAGTACACTCAATTCCCTCTCTAGTTCCGCCAGAACCGAAACCTTGCTTGTGTATAATGATACTGTCCAGACGTAGAGCACATTTTCAGTTCGATGTGAATATTTCATACCAGTGCAACACTTTCGTGGAAGAAAACTTATTTCGCATCCTCTACAAAACTCTCAATTATTTTGTGGGGTATGCTTTAGCTATGTTAGTTGACAAGTTACTTCAGTGCACAGACTATTTTCTTATACTGACGTGCATTTTCAGCCATCGTGGTAGGCTTGCTTTCAAGAATACTTATATGTTTTAGATGACGTATACTATGTTTTAAGTTCACATTGTGTTTCTATAGTCCGTTTGTTTCTAGTCATGCCGTTTTGATGTCCCTACTTTTATAGGTTTAGAGACACTTGCTCTTCTGCTGACGTGATCTGTTTTAATGAACTGTCGCGTTCATGAGATTTCACTGTGGTATCCAAATGTTCATTTTATATATTTATGAGTATGCTTCCTGATATTCAGAAGCTGTGTTTTATCCGTTTTACGTACGATCATACCAATTTCTCACTAAATTGACTGTGCTATTCTTTCTTACACACTGTGTTGAAAAATTTGTAGAATATCACTAATATAAAAAAAACGTGTTTTTTTATAGTAATTTTCTGTTTTGTTAGTATTTTCAATTCTGAAAGTAGTTAATTTTTTCAACCAACACTAGTTATCTAATTATGTGCTATTCTTTCTCACATACTGTGTTGCAAAATTTGTAGAATATCACTAATGTAAAAAACTTGTATTTTATAGTAATTTTCTGTTTGCTTAGTATTTTCAATTCTGAAAGTAGTTAATTTTTTTCAACCAACACTAGTTATCTAATTATTGTTATCTAATAGCGATCTAGACAGGTAAAAGTTTTTAAATAATTAAATTTGTGTTGACTTCCCTCCACTCTGAGAATGTCAGGTAATACTTACAAATTTTTCTAGGTTTTAGGTTGCATACTAAATGTAAAACCTTTTATAATACTTGTATCATAGTTATTGTAATCATAAAATTTTATGTTTGCGTTATTAGATACGAGAGAGATTCTTATGGCCCAAATATTGTCAGGATATATAAATAAGGACTGGATTGGTGCAGGAAAATCGATAGTCATTGACTGAATGTTTTCGAATATTTGGGAAAGGGCAAACCCATTATTGGCTTCTACCACTCAACATCATTAGTTCAAAACAAGTGCTCACTCGTCTGCACAAATCTCCAGCCAGGACGTAAGGTACTGCAATACCACAACTGCTCTAATTGGGTTTCGAAATAGTTTCTCACCCATTTTGTTGCCCGAATTGGCATGAAGTAACTTCTGTTCCCTAAACTCCAAATACTGAGTCGAAAAGAACAAGTCCTTTTACAATTAACAAGTTATTTGCGTTTCGTAGGAGTATTATGTAGAGTTGAGCTTTTATTAGGAAATGAAAGGACTGAAATGTCATTGAATCACTTGAATGGAGCCCAGCTTTAATTATATTGGAAAATAAATTTTAGTCCTACACAGAATTGAAAGAAAGACCAGAAAAAGGTTGCCTGAACCGCAACAGAAGTTACTGTCCGAACAGTGACCATTGACTCGGTTGCTATGCAACGCTCCTGCAAAAGTGCACTTGAGTTTAGATCCAGTGCTGCACTCGATTCAAGTGCTTTAGCCGTTCACGCGTTCGTATTTATTCAGATACGTTCGAGTGGCGTTTGCCTCCAGGTTAATTTAGCCGAGTTCCTACTCGTGCGCTTTGTCGGCGGGCGCCAAGTGCTCCCGTGCCTTGCAATTCACGCAGCGCCGGAGCCGAGTCTGCTAACGACTTTGTGCCAGAAATGTATTTAGTGTACTGAATAAGGCTCCTGCGTTTCATTGGCTGGCGTTCCTGTACAGAGTCGTTAAATAAACGAGAAATATACGCAATAACAGAAATGGAAGCCGCAGTTCAACAGAACGCACATGCGAATTCAATATCTAAGAGAAAATGTGATTCCGTTCTATCCTGTTCTTCTGCGCTTAGTACGTTCCCTTCTCTCTTGTTTGATTAATTATCGTTTAATGTCAACAGATTTAACGTGGAAAAAATGTTACTGTTTAATCTTTCTCTTGGTAGCTCCATATTTGTATCTATTAGAAGTTGACTCCTTGATTCCTCCACGACGGTTGTCTCCTGCGTTACTTGGTTGTTATAAAATAATCACTGTGGATCTTCCCAAGACTTTCTTTTCTTATAGTACATCTTCTAGAATATTTACAACGTATTACGTAAACTATTCACTCATGCATTATTCGTTCCATGGTTTTCCAGAATGCTTCTACACTATGTGATCAAAAGTATCCGGACACCCCCGAAAACATACGTTTTTAGTATTAGGTGCATTGTGCTGCCACCTACTGCCAGATAATACATGTCAGTGACCTCAGTAGTCATTGGACATCGTTAGAGAGCAGAATGGGGCGCTCCGCGGAACTCACGGACTTAGGACGTGGTCAGGTGATTGGTTGTCACTTGTGTCATACGTCTGTATGTGATATTTCCAGACACCTAAACATGCCTAGGTCCACTGTTCCAGATGTGATAGTGAAGTGGAAATGTGAAGGGACACTTACAGCACAAAAGCGTACAGGCCGACCTCGTCTGTTGACTGACAGAGACCGCTGACAGTTGAAGAGGGTCGTAATGTGTAATAGACAGACATCTATCCAGACCATCACACAAGAATTCCAAACTGCATCAGGATCCACTACAAGTACTATGACAGTTAGGCGGGAGATGAGAAAACCTGGGTTTCATGGTCGAGCGGCTGCTCATAATCCACACAACACTTCTCGTAAATGCCAAACGACGCCTCGCTTGGTGTAAGGAGCGTAAACATTGGACGATTGAACAGTGGAAAAACGTTGTGCGGAGAGACGAATCACGGTACACAATGTGGCGATGAGATGGCAGGGTGTGGGTATGGTGAATGCTCAATGAACGTCATCTGCCAGCGTCTGTAGTGCCAACAGTAAAATTCGGAGGCGGTGGTGTTATGGTGTGGTCGTGTTTTCATGGACGCGGCTTGCACCCCTTGTTGCTTTGCGTGGCACTATCACAGCACAGGCCTAGATTGATGTTTTAAGCACTTTCTTGCTTCCCATTATTGAAGAGAAATTTGGGAATGGCGATTGCATCTTTCAACACGATCGAGCTCCTGTTCATAATGCAACGGCAATAACATCCCTGTAATGAACTGGCCTGCACAGAGTTCTGACCTGAATCCTATGTAACACCTTGGGGATGTTTTGAAATGCCGACTTCATGCCATTCCTCACCGAGCGACATCGATACCTCTCCTCAGTGCAGCACTCCGGGAAGAATGGGCTGCCGTTCCCCAAGGAACCTCTTCCAGCACCTGATCGAACGCATGCCTGCGAGAGTGGAAGCTGTCGTCAAGGCTAAGGGTGGGCCAACACCATACTGAATTACAGCATTCCGGTGGAGGGCACTACGAACTTGTAAGTCATTTTCAGCCAGGTGTCCGGATACTTTTGACCGCATAGTGTATCTTCATGAACCCTTTTCCCTGTTTCGTTGTTCTGTCCATTCATTATATCTTTATCACCAGTATCCGACACCATACTTCAAACGCTTCAACAGATTTAATTTCCCGATATGTTTTGAGGAGCTGGTGCCCATGGATCTCACACATTTGGAAAAACCTTGAACTGTTTTTCAAGTATTTATGTATGTAACCAGGTTCATAAAAGTATTAACAACATCATGTTACCTGAAATATAAAATCGTTATAATCAGGTGATAAAACCGTGAATAATAACTTATCATATGGCAATACAAATTACCTCGTCAGTCTATAAAAACCGTGCAAGTGAGTGTATGTTCTAACAAATGGTTCAAATGGCTCTGAGCACTATGGGACTTAACATCTGAGGTTATCAGTCCCCTAGAACTTAGAACTACTTAAACCTAACTAAGGACATCGTACAAATCAACGTCCGAGGCACGATTCGAACCTGAGACCGTAGCAGTCGCGCGGTACCGGACTGAAGCGCCTAGAACCGTTCGACCGTATGTTCTAACATGATTGAATATACACCCACTATCACACTTTTTATGGACAGATGACGTAATTTGTATTACGAAATAATAATCGTGTATTATTCATGGATTTATCACGAGACAACGTTTCTATACATTTCACGCAACATGATGCTGTGAATACTTTTATGAACCTTTGTATGGTCAGACGACTGAGACTGGTTGTATAAAGAATTTCCCCAGTAGCTCAAGGCAGTAATATGACATAATTTTGCGTGTTGGTCATGTTTCACTGTCGGAAGAGTTCTTCTCCAAATACAGCTTTTAACCAAATCGTCCTCTCTCGTTTATGTTCTTTGAACAAAGTATTTTCCCATTAAACGACGACCACTGTTATTTCAAATTAGTACTTCATTTAGTACTACTAGATATCTTTGAGTGTGTGCACATTCTCGCGTGCACAACTGATGACCCGAAAGATTATTGCGACCTGCTTAATATCGTGTTAAGCTACCTCTGGAACGCAATACAGCAGTAACTATGCGTGTCAGGAATTCAGCAATTCCTTGCTGGTTTTCTGCATGTATGTGGCACCACATGTTTACGGACAGGTCACTCAGTTCCCGTAAATTTCGGGCGGCTGCTTTGTAGGCTCAGATTTGGCGCCCGATAACTTCCCAGATTTGTTGCATCGCACAGAGATCAGGTGAAATTGGCGGCGAGGACATGAACGTAAGTTCACGATCACTGTCCTGAAACTAGTGTAGAACGATTAACACCTTGTGACAGTTACACTGCTGTAAGATACAGTCGCCGTCGGGAAAGACATTAAGCGTGAAGGGTTGCATTTGGGCTGCAATAATGTTCATGGTCACATGGAAGGCCACGTGAATTTTCCCCATTGCATAACCCTACCCTCACAGACATACACCATAGAGGCGGCACATGTTTTGGGCAGCCGTTCGCCTGGATGCCGATGTATGCAAACACAGCCATCGATCTGGTTCAGCAAGATATGTGATTCATCTGACTAGATGACGTGATCCACTGTCCACTCTCGGTGATACCGTACCAACTGCACTCGTAAATGACGATATGTGTGTGAACATTTGAGAACATGTTGCTGCAAAACCCATGTTCGACCATGTGCGCACAACAGTGCACTAAGAACTGTGCCTACACCAGCACTGTATTTCGTCGTCAGATCTGCTTCAGATTGGTGCCTGTTCTGTTTTACGAGGAGCTCAAGCCTTTGACCTGCCCGTTCTGTGATGAGGCCTAGACTTCCAATATCATGTCGCCTACTCGTAATGTCATCGTCCTTCAAACACTTACCAAAGACGATCACGACATCAGCAGCCGACCAGTTACGCCGTTTCCTAGGAGCTGGGCCACAACAGTCTGCCTTTTGTTAAAGTCACTTGTGTCAGTGGATTTCCTCATTTACTGTCTACACCACAGTGGGCCCTACTCCACTTTTATGTGTTCCTTACTGTGTCACGTGCCCGTATCGTCACCAGGTGACCTTCAATCTCGTGGAGAGCTGTGGGCAGAATCGATTGACTCCTCAGTATGATGTGGAATATGGACAGCTGAGTACAGCATAGTCGTCTGTGTTCTCGACTTCGGAATAGGTATCCACGAACCATTTATAAGCAGGTGGCGGGGTTCCAAGCACCCCCTGGTTTCCTCCTTCGTCTCCACCCCCCTCCCGTTGCCACACATCTATCGCTGTATCCCTCCATCTCCACACCCTCCATCTCCTTCATCAGGCAATTTCCAGCACCTCCCCCTCCCGGATAACGAACTTCCCATTACATATACCCTTCCTTCCAACTATAACCTGGCCTTGTTCCCCCCCCCTCCCAGGGCCCCCATTTTTCCTCTCCCCTCCTTCTCCCAGAACGGATTTTCCTCCTTCCCCTCCCCCCTGAGCCCCTGCACCCCATCCTTGCCTCTTTCCCTCCCACATCCCTCCCTACCTGATCCTCTTCGGCGCGCCCCCCACCCTTCTCCCCCCTCTCTTCCCCTCCCTCCCTTCTCCCTCATCTCCTTGCACCTGGCAGATCCCCCATTTTGATCATTGTCAGTGTGCCATGTCAGTGTTGTGTTTAGTGCTGTTTCTCCTGTGTGTCGATAGGTGTGAATTTAATTGTGTGCTGGCCTTGTACTTAGTGTTACTGTTAGTGTTTGTTATGTGCTACGCCATCTGTCAATACTTTTATGCTCCGGTCATACTGCACCTTGTGTTCTTTTAAGTGTTGCAGTGAGTGGTTTTTTATGTGCGCTACTTTTTTACGGTTTTTATCTCCATTTTACAGTCGCCCCTCTTTTGTCTATTGTCTTCCATGATGTTCCCCCTTTTTTATATCTATGTTCACCATGTTTTCTCCTTTGTTATTTTTAAATGTCTTCTATTATTTGTTCTATGTCTTTCAGCTGAAGAATAGCGCATATGCTGCTGCTAGCCCGCCCCGATGGGGAATTGCAATACAATAAAGAAAAAAAAAAGGTACCAAGCAGCTGTGTATGCGTTGTTCATGCATACTTGTTCTGAGATCCTGTATGCTGGCTACCAGAAATAACTGCATGAGGTGTTATAGCTGTTTTATGCTATAGCAGCGTGCAAAACTTAAGTAAGAAACGTCTGCATGATGTCTCACTGCAGAGTAGCACAGCTTGATGAAACTCGTGCCGTACATAGAAATAAGTGCTACAGTATTGGACAGAACGTCACTGAACAAAATGTGCAATGAGACGAAGAGGAATGACTCGTTTATTCAAAGTGTACAATTACACTGAAGTCACCGCGATTTATGATGCCCCACTGGAAATTACAAAAGGCGGGAAATTGTTCTTCATTGGGTGTGTGATCTCCACCGACAGCAGTGCATGCTCTGCAACCTGCTCTCACAAGGTCAAAAGGTCGATAAGGACTTCTTGTGGAATGGCGTTCCTTGCTCTGCCTGCACAGTTGACAACTGTTGGATGGTCGATGCGTATGTTGAGGTGCTGCAGTAATCTTCCCAATGTATCCAAAACGTGATCGATGGAACTGAAGTCGGTGAATGGGCAGGCCAGGCCATTCTCCGAATATCGTTCCATGAGCTCATCCACCTACACTGTTCGATGATGTCGCGCATTGTCATCCATAAAAAGATGTGCAGAGCCAAAATAACACTGTGTGCAAAGATTTGGAGGTCAGTATGCTCATGCAATAATGTGCCCTCTCTTGCTATAGCACTTGGAGCACTAAAACGATCGTGGTTGACAATGTTCCTCGTTGGATTGCGTGTTCTCTGTTTTCGCTATATGAGGATATGTTCAGAATTATTACTCAGACTGGATCTTCTCTCATCCGAGAAGAGCACGTGACCTCCAGTCCGTATGCTCTTGGTACCATCACAAACGGTATCGTCGATGCGCGGGTGTCAACGGAACGTACTGGTCGTTGGGGAAGAGACCAGCCACGCTGCAGTTGCCGTGGCACTGTGAAGACCGAGACGGCTTGCTTTGAGGTCATGTTAAATGTGGCTGCAATGGCACCCTGTATGTGACGTGGTACGACTGTACCGGGCACTACACACTGAAGTTTGAATACTTTGGCTCGAGCCCCCACGTGCTATGGTACGAAAATATACTTGTTACACTCAGCTTAATTGAGTGGTCCAGAGATGTGGCTGGTGTCAATGTTGGGTTACGTTTTCGTGATACCTGTCGTAAACTCAACTTTTTAAGTTGAAATAAAATATGACAAAACAATGAAGACAGGTATTGCGGCGAAATTTAAAATATTGAGTCACTCACGTTGGTTTTTAATTTGAACAAATAGTTTATTTTTCTTCAATATATTCACTAAACACTTAAAATGCAGCCTAAGCGGCTTTACGTAAGGGCGGCCGTTAATAACTGATGCTACAACCCTTCATATAAAATTCATTTGTCGCGATCACGGTACTCGACAGTCTGTTCACAATTCACGAAATAAACTCCTGTCTGCCGTCCTATACCACTATACTGCCCTCCACTTGACGGCTTTCGAACGTGGCTACCAACCCACTACCACCCACTACCCACAACCCACTACCCCCACCCACGTCCGTCTCCTAGCGTCGCTCAAAACCGACTGTCCAGTCATCAAATATGGCCGCCCCATGCACTCTCTAAACGACTGCCTAACTCAAAACAATGTTTGACAAAAAGAATTACGAATATTCTAAAACTAAACACAAAAACATATATGATACACTGAAAAATGTGGAAAATTTCCGGGAATCACAATTTAAGGTCCAATTTCCTGTATCTGCCACCGTTTCTTCACAAATAATATTCTTGTGGCGTGATATTGCTTGTCCAGGATTTTTGATTCTTAACATAAATGCCGGCTGGAGCGGCCGTGCGGTTCTAGGCGCTACAGTCTGGAGCCGAGCGACCGCTACGGTCGCGGGTTCGAATCCTGCCTCGGGCATGGATGTGTGTGTTGTCCTTAGGTAAGTTAGGTTTAATTAGTTCTAAGTTCTAGGCGACTGATGACTTCAGAAGTTAAGTTGCATAGTGCTCAGAGCCATTTGAACCATTTGAACTTAACATAAATAAACAAATAACAATACATATTTAATTACTCATCTACCGCTTTAAACTTTAGAATGCTGCCGCTAGTTTCGTCTCTTTAAATTTATTTATTACCAAAAACACAGCTTCTCTCAGTCGAATCCCATATTACGACTTCTCATTAAAAAATGGTAAAGACTCTGCTAAATCGGCTGTGATTGCTCGATGCAGCTCTACTAGCCGCATCCGTAGACACTTTATTTACATTAATCGGCCAAAGCATTGCCGAGATATTAGCTTTTGAACTTTCACAAATTTACGATTTGTAAGACGACAATAACTTTTAAACTATTATACATTTTTGTGACTCGCCTAGACAATTTAGTTTTTCATATTTTTCTGTCCATGAGTGCCAACTCGCACCTCTGTGTCACTCTTAGTTTTATTTTTATCAACTTTTCTCCAAGCGCGCAAACACGGCCATACGCGCCCCTGCCTAGCGTCCGCTCGGGTTTTTCCAAGGTCGCCTAACGCTAGCCGCTCGCCACGGCCCTTTAGAAACCGCCAGCCATGTGTTCTGCGGCGGGAAACTGCCGCTCTAATCTCACCTCACAGTGGGTACCCTTGTGCCTAGTGAACAAAACAACGGTTATCAGCTGTGAACGGTACCAAACTCCTGTGCTACATTCAGCTTCTCTGTTCTTCCAGTTTCCGACGATTTTCACCGTGTGAAGCCATCCAAATGTTGTCTCCGGGCCATGTTAGAACGGAGAACCACAGTGCACTGTGCACTGTAACTGCTCGCTGATATCACACACACTGCAGTTTTACAATCCTTCAACCGCCCCCTGTTGCGGGTCAGCCCCATCTGGCGCCTATAGTCATGCTGACCTCACGCCATGTCGTCCAGTCTTCTGTGCACTACTGGCAGACCTATGGCAACATGCTCCCACATTTTCATTAATTTTCGGCAGTTGTTGATATTGTATCACCCCACCTATAACTTATCTGGTTTCGGCGTGTGTTCACCCCAGCTAATTGACTAACAGATCAACAGAGAGTGCAAAACTGCCGCAATATCGGATAACGCAAAGAAAGTAATAAGGCCCTGTGACTCCTGATTGAACTGCGGTGGCAGTGTTGACATTAATTAATTTGGAGTTGATCAGCTTTAATTAAAAAGGAGTGCACATTGATATTATATTCAGCTATTGAACACAAGATGCAAATGTTGAACATAAAATTAACTAAGAAAGTGATCTGGGGTTTCAACTATTTGATTGAAAACAGGTGCAGTCGATTAGCACAAATTTATTTTATCTCCTGACCTTCAATCATCACATTACATGTCTCTCCTAACAGGCAGTGGTAATAAATTGCGTTTACGTGGAGTAAAGCGCGATAAATCAAAATTAATTCCTATCGACTGACCCAGGCGTAATGCGAAGTGCGAGAAGAATTCCACAATACACGGCCCTTTGAAAACCTCGTGGAAACTTTGCTGACATGATCCAACATATTAATCAGTGGCCTAACTCAAGCCAGAGCAGGTGCAGTATCACCGAATGCAGCGTGGTGGGGCGTCGTCAAGCTGAGTAAAGAATGCCACGTCCGCACTCTAGGCAAGCTGGGAATGGAAGCCGTCTACAGAGACCAGAATGAGATTTTCACTCTGCAGTGGAGTGTGGGCTTATATGAAACTTCCTGGCAGATTAAAACTGTGTGCCCGACCGAGACTCGAACTCGGGACCTTTGCCTTTCGCAGGAGAGCTTCTGTAAAGTTTGGAAGGTAGGAGATGAGATACTGGCAGAAGTAAAGCTGTGAGGGCCGGGCGTGAGTCGTGCTTTGGTAGCTCAGATGGAAGAGCACTTGCCCGTGAAAGGCAAAGGTCCCGAGTTCGAGTCTCGGTCGAGCACACAGTTTTAATCTGCTAGGAAGTTTTCTCTACAGAGACTTCTGCCAGTCCGCTCTTCGCCTTGGTTTCCCCTCCAGCAAAATCACTTACGCCAATTGCAGCACAAGACACATTAATTATGCATCGCTTCCCAGCACGGACCAATGCCTGCTCTGGGAAGTGAACAAATTCCCCCAAAATTTCCCTTCCTCTCAACTTCTGCTATTTAGCTCCTCCCAGGCCACCCATCAAGGTTAGCGTCTGCAGAAAACACCAATTTTTCCGGAATTCTGACTCCCAGGAGAGTACTTCAAATTCCTTGGTCCTACATTCCCATCGGAGGCCGGCGTATTTCATTCTGTCGCTCTTCACCTGATTCACTTCAGACTCTGCGGACCATGACTTCACCGTGAAGTTGCTATAGTCATGAACACGCATTTTTGGCCTGTGTTGACCTCTCCACCGTAGCTTTGCGTGGGTTTCTCGCATGTTTCACTGAAAACGGGACGACGGGCGTTTATCAACAGGTGTACAAGTTCTCAGTCCGCTTCCCAGTACACCAGCATGGGGTCAACCGCCCCCTCACTGTCACGCATCTTAAGGCAGCTGGAGGCCGCGCCCCATTACCGCTTTCTCAGAGTTTGAGCCGCCCTAAGCTGCCTATTGTCGCTTTCCTTCGCTGCTCCCCAGCCACGCGCACCCCTGGCCACGGTCAACTCTGAATACTTCCCTGGGATAAACTAGCCTCCAGTAAATCGACGCGTTTCCACAAAGTTTTCATGTCATGTGAATTACCTTAAAACCATCACCCAACATTAATTATTCCAATATGTCCATACTATACCCTCTAAAATTGCATTGTGCCTTGTCAGTCATTTTTGTTCAGCCCTACTGTTCGCTCAACGTGAGTTTGGCGATCTTTAATGGCTTCATGTAAGGGGCATAGTTCTTGCCATCTTACAGTATGTTATCTTACTTTATATTTCTTGTCTGTAAGTTTTCCAGGGCAGTGTACTTATAAAGATGATGTAGCCACATCTTCTAAAATGATAAAGTACAGCAATCACTCGTCCTTTCCTTTCAGGCTTTATTAAAGTAAATACAGATTTCGGCTAGTGCCTAGCTATTATCAATGCACTATTTCATAGTTTCAATACATGTGCTAGTATGTCCTTCTCCTGTTGTTCCGGCTTCTATCACAGTTCATTCAAGAGTCTTGAATGAACTGTGAGAGAAACCCAAACAACAGGAGACTGACATACTAGGACATGTATTGAAACTATGAAATAGTGTACTGATAATAGCTAGGCACTAGCCGAAATCTATATTTGCTTTAATAATGCCTGAAAGGAAAGGACGACTAATTGCTGTGCTGCATCACTTTGAAAGTCATATCACAGTCGTTGAGTGCATCCCACATTCTTAATGGACGGTAACTTGATGTAGCCATATCTCTTGCGCACTTTCTAAACTAGCTGGTACTGCCAAATAATGTGCTAATTTAAAATAATAGCTAAATGAAAATGATGTTGTTCTTTAGATTTATAGAGTCTGTGGTACCCACTTTCCATCTCCGTAGATGAGCGTTTAGCGTATCTGACTGTCATACGAAGGATACGGGTTAAGTTTTCGGTACGGCGAAGAATTTTGACCTGGTGTAGGACTGGAACGGTACTCGCTCCTCTCGTGAGACCAGTGATGTTCCACCAGAGTGGAAACCTAGAACCGCTGGTGTTCTGACTCCCTGTCTCTCCATACCGCGACCTAAGGCAGAAGTGACGCAGCAGACGTCAGCACTGGACGGCCCGCCACAGCCGAGACGAACTACCCACAAGATATCATTTCCTCTATGCCTATAGACATTGCCTTTGCTTCTCTACCAATTCTTTTTATATTTTCTCTTCTTTTTTCATATTAACTTAACAACAAAATATTTGCACGATCTTGTAACGAATTATTCCTAATAATTTAAATGTTTGCTTCTTCTGATTGCTTGAATTATCATTTGGTTCAGTTTACAAAAAAAAAAAAAAAAAAAAGTGTGTGAAATCTTATGGGTCTTAACTGCTAAGGTCATCAGTCCCTAAACTTACACACTACTTAACCTACATTATCCTAAGGACAAACCCACACTCATGCCCGAGGGAGGACTCGAACCTCCGCCGGGACCAGCAGCACGGTCCATGACTGCAGCGCCCTCGACCGCTCGGCTAATCCCGCACGGCGTTCAGTATACAGCCTATGTTTATTTATCGTTGCTTCCAACCAACAAATCAATACAAATAGTCGACTGAACGAAGCAAAATTAGGGAAAAAATCGTGTAGTCGAAAATTTTTGCACAATGCTAGGAGAGAGTGTCCTGAATGTAAATAATATCCTGACCGGTCGGGTGTGAGCATTGAAGTTCGTAACGGGGGATGGACTTTCAAGGTAATTTTTTGATGTTTCTCCCGAATAACACAAAAATTGGCCCTTCCAAAGAAAATGTTTCCCAGTACAAAATTAAACCACATTAAATTTCCAACAAAAGCAAGTCCTCTCAATTTTTTTGTCTAGGAATAATAGCTGCCACGTTGCAGGGGTCAGAAGTATCGCACATTATTAAAAATATTGTTTTAATGGTATAAAATTAATGTTTATATTTACACGAAGTGGATTGACAACAAATATTCAATGTGTGGAACCATAAGTGTAGTGGAACCATATTAAGGGATAAATTGTGTTCTAGGGTCGCAAGAGGGTGAAGGGGGAGGTGATGTGTGGAGCAGAAGTGCGAGGGAAGGTAGATCGCCGGATTGTTTTCATTCACTTCCCTCCTTCATAGGCTTGCAAACTGACATCGGACAGGTGATACCACACTCTATGTAACCCACTATGTCGTAAGATGCAACTACAGGCTGGTTGCACAAAGTTATACCGACCCTCCACGCGTGTCTTACGCATAACTGGCGACTCAGAGCGAAGACGTGTCCGGGGACATTTATTTCCCACAAAACGCATTAACACTAGATGGAATGCGGATGTATACTAATAATGCTAACGTAAGTAACGCATGTGGACGTAATCTGCTTAAATCCCTGCACATTGTTCTATACTGCTAGATGGGAAATAGATTCTTAGTCATCTTATACAGCAGCTGTAGTGTTCTTCCGTGTAGGGCAACTTCCCCCTCTACGAGCGTTGCTCGATTTTCAGTATACAGATAAACTTTCCAGCATTTCCTGTCCAGTTCTTTGACGAAAGTAGACAAAATAACTTCACTGAGCTCTTGTTTCTATAGTGAAGTTATTTTCTGTTTATGTCAGCGACCTATGTGGTGTCGGTGGGAAACGGTTTGGACTGGTAAACGCGACACTTTGCTGCTGTCTATCGTTGAAAGCCGTACAGTTGTATTGTAGTCGCTCGCCATTAATTGGGTTACTGATAAGTTGCATGAAACTTTTCCATTCAGGAATTGGCAACACTTGTAGAGTGGAATGTACTGAGTGGAGCTACTTACTACACATTCACAGTATATCTTCAAAGATGGGTGTGAATGTGTCTGACATAAGGGGACTAATTACGTTCAGTTCTAGAATAGTAAACTGATGTAATACGCACTTGACTTATGTTGAAATATCTCAAAATGATGAAATGCGTGTGAAAAATATCTCAAGTTTTATAACACCTCGTTGACCTTATCTCTGCTGTAGAGGAATGCCTCTTCAGATGTTGGGAGAGCTGAGGCTGGGGTGGTGCGTTTGATAACCGTCATACTGTGAAAAGTATTCCAGACAGTGATAGTGAAGACTATCAACATCGTCGAATATATTTTGACAGCATGTTACACTTGGAGCAGACAGTTCAGTATGGTAAACGGTTGACAGCCCAAGATGTTCAGCTTTTTTACTTCATAGCTAGCTTAATAACTCAATTACTAGAACTACTGACTTAATAAACTGAAAAAACTCCAATAAAGAAAAGCGAAATCATTGACGTTCTCTGCTTACTCATGTAAGACAATTGGACAGGAAATGCTAGTGTGGTACAGTTCGTCTGTAAACTGAAAATCGACTAGCACTCATGGTGGGGAAAGTTGCCTTTCCCGGTAGAACACTAACAACAACTGCTGTGCAGGATGACTACGAATCGATTTCACCTCTAGTGACGCAGAACAGCGTGCAGAGATTTACATAGATTCTGTCCATTTGCATTACCTGCGTTTGTGTTGTTAGTAACACTTATCTGCATTTCTTGTAGTGTTAACGCAGTTTGTGGAAAGTAAGCATCCTCCAGATATTGTCAGCGCACTGTGGGGGTCGGCATAACTTTGTGAGACACCCTGTAGTTACGTCTTGTAGTGGAAGGAGGGAAGTATACGAACAGAATCGGGTACTTACCTTAAGCACTCCGTCTTCAGGCCAGAAGTGGCCCATCGGGACCATCCGACCCCCGTGTTATCTTCAGCTGAGGATGCGGATAGGAGGGGCGTGTGGTCAGCACACCGCTCTCCTGCACGTTACGATGGTTTTCTGTGACCGGAGCCGCTGCTATTCGGTCGAGTAGCTCCTCAATTGACATCAAGAGGCTAAGTGCAACCCGTAAAATGGCAACAGCGCATGACGACCCGGATGGTCACCCCTCCAAGTGCCGGCCACGCCCGACAGCGATTAACTTCGGTGATCTGACGGGAACCGGTGTACCCACTGCGGCAAGGCCATTGCCGGCATCTGCCTTAACCCCGTACATCCCCCCTCCCCCCTCCTTCATCTATTTCACTCCCGAAACACAATTTATTGTCTAATACGACTCAGCTGCACTCAGACGTTGTACAGACATTTAGTATTTGTTTTTAACCCACTTCATTTAAAGATAAACACCAATTTTATACCGCCAAAACAATATTTTAATAACCCTACAATTTTTCAGTCACCTGCAACCTCGAACCTAGTACTAGTCCTACAGAAAAAATATTAACAGGAAATTTTTGTATAAAATTTAGTGTAGTTTCATTTTGTGATATGACAGATATTCGCTAAAAGGCGCGGTTTTCGAGTTATTCCAGAAAAACATAAAAATTATGCCTTTAAATGCCCCGCCCCCTCCTGTCCTCTCCCTCAATGCTCACACTTCATCTTTTAGAATTTTTAGTCTGTTGTTCAGGACACTCTTTCCTAACACTGCCCAAAAATTTTGCGATCACACTTTTTTCCTCTAACTGACCTTTATTTTAGTCTCTGTTGGCTGGGATAAAAGAGAACAATGAGCTGCCACTGATTTGCATGTGTACTTCAATAACTGAAAGAGCACCACGGCTGTTTTTTTACTTGTAGCAGATGCTAATGGAACTATTGTTTTGTTTTCGATTCAATGTATGTATTCACATTCCATTCCGGCCACGCGGGATCTGTTCTGTATACATTCACCGCCGCGATGATCTCCCACATTCTTTTCTTACCTTTGGACACGTGGTAAGAGTTTTTGCTTCGACATCTTTCTCCTCTATACTATACAATCGACCCAGCTTCTGTTAAAACTTGAATTTCACTCTTTAATGAATTCATTGCTTAAAACGATCCATTAGCAAGTTAGGGAATCCCTCTTGTCTGAAGATCTATCATCAGGCTTTCTTCCGGTTGAGAAGTATGAGCCATTTGCACGTTGCGAACGAACCAATGGAAAGGGCAAATCAGTAGGAAATAGCACTTTGTCTGGAATTCATACTTCTGTGAATGATTTTTTACTTTGTCTTGACGAAATCTGAGTTAATAGTCATTGAGAGACGAATCTGATTCAATGTACAATAGTAGACTGATGTAGTAGACTATGGAATGTTTCGGCTTACACATCTACTTCTACATACATACGTCGTAAGCCACCGTACAGAGCGTGGCAGCCGGCCGCTGTGGCCGAGCTGTTCTAGGCGCTTCCGTCCGGAACCACACGCCGCTGCTACGGTCGCAGGTTCGAATCCTGCCTCGGGTGTTGATGTGTGTGATGTCCTTAGGTTAGTTAGGTTTAAGTAGTTCTAAGTTCTAGGGGACTGATGACCTCAGTAGTTAAGTCCCATAGTGCTCAGAGCCATTTGAACCATTCTGAAGAGCGTGGTGGAGGGTACCCTGTACCACTACTAGCCATTTCCTTTCCCTTCCAACCGCAAACAGAGCGAGGGAAAAACGACCGTGTATATGCCTCTGCACGAGCCCTAATTTCTCGTATTTTATCTTCATTGTCTTGATGTGAAATGGGAAGAATCGTTCTGCAATCAGCTTGACATGCCGTTTCTCTAAATTTTCTCAGTTGTGTTCCTCGAAAATAACGTCATCACCTTCCCTCCGGGGATTCCCGTTTGAGTTCCCGAAGCGTCTTGTTTGAACGTATCGTAACAAATCTAGCAGCTCGCCCTTTGAACTGCTTCGATGTCTTCCTCTAATCCGACCTGGTGCGGACCCCAATCACTAGAGCAGTACTCAAGAACAGGTGGCACTAGCGTCCTCTATGCGGCATCCGTTACGGATGAACCCTACTTTCCTAGAATTCCCCAATAAACCGAAATGGATCTTTCGTCTTTCCTACCACTATTCTCAAGTGATCGTTCCATTTCTTATCGCTTTGCAACGTTACATCCAGATATTTAAACGACGTGACTTGTCAAACAGGACACTACTAATCATATATCCGAACATTCAGGGGTTTGTTTTTCCTATTAGTCCACATCAGTTTACATTTTTCTACATTTGGAGTTTCCTGCCATTAATAAGATCAACTAGGAATTTTGTCTACGTTCACTTCTACAGTCACTCAACTTCGGCACCTTCCTGTATACCGCAGCATTATCTACATCAACATATGGACTCCGCTTGCCACGGAACGGTGTATGGCAGAGGGCACAATTCGCGCCAAAGTAATATTCCCCCCCCCCCACCCCACCCTCTGTTCCACTCGCGGATCGCGCGAGGGAAAAACGACTGTCTGAACACCTCAGTATGAGCTCTAATTTCCCATATCTTTGAATGGTGATCATTGTGCGATTTGAAAGTTGGTGGTAGTAATGTATGCTCTACATCCTCGGCGAAGATCGGATTTCGGAATTTAGTGAGCAGCCCCTTTCGTTTAGCGCGCCGTCCATCTGCAAGTGTGTCCCACTTTAAATTTTCTACGAGATTTGTAGCGCTCTCTCAATGGCTAAATGTACCAGTCACGAATCTTGCCGCTCTTCTTTGGACCTTCTCAATCTCTTGAATCAGACCCAACTGGTGAGGGTCCCATACAGACGTACAATACTGTAAGACTGGACGAACTAACGTATTGTATGCAATTTCCTTTGTTGAAGGGCTGCATCACTTCAGGATTCTACCAATAAACCGCAATCTAGAGTTCGCCTTGCCCGTTAATTGTGTGATGTAATCGTTCCATTTGAGATCATTTCGAATAGTCACACCAGGTACTTTACCGATGTTACCACTTCCAAAGACTGGTCATTTATTTTGTACTCGTACATTAATGGGGATTTTCGCCTTGTTATACACAGTAGGTTGCACTTACTAATATTGAGAGATAACTGCCAGTCGTTACACCATGCATTTATTTTCTGCAAATCCTCATTGATTTGTTCACAACTTTCGTATGATACTACTTTTCTTTAGACTACAGCATCATCAGCAAACAGTCTAATGCCGTTGTCAATACCATCAACCAGATCGTTTATGTAAATCGTAAAAAGCAGCGGACCTATTACGCTGCCCTGGGGCACACCTGAAGTTACGCTTGTTTCTGTTGAAGTCACTCCGTTCAGGACTGCCCCCTGTCTGTTAGAAAACTTCCTGTCCAACCGCATATGTCATCGGATAGACCGTAAGCGCGCACTTTTGGGAGCAAGCGACAGTTCGGAACTGAGTCGAACGCCTTTCGAAAGTCGAGAAATATGGTATCACCCTGGGAGGCAGTATCTAGAGCCTGTTGTATATCATGCACAAAGAGGGCCGCTATTTCCTAAAACCGTGCTGGTTTCTGCAGATGACCTTCTCAGACTCTTGAAAGGCCATTATGTCCGAACACAAAATATGCTCCATGATTCTACAACAAATCGATGTCAGTAAAATTGGCTGGTAATTATGTGCATCCGATTTTCTACCCTTTTTATAAATTGCTATGACCTGGGCCTTCTTCCAATCCAGTGGAACTTTCTGCTGTTCCAATGATCTCTGATAGATGATGTATAAGAATGGTTCTACATTTGTAGCACAGTCAACATATAATCTTACAGGGAAACCGTCTGGGCCAGATGCCTTCCTGGCGTCTAAGGATCTTAACTGTTTTACAATCCGAGATTCACTAAACACTATGTCAGCCATCCTTGTCTTTGTTCGATAATTGATAGGGGGAAACAGCAAACAGCCGCAGATTATTGTCCACCCTGTCCACCAGTCCTTTTATCTGTACAGAAAATAATAGCAGTCCCATCACATTTCTTCCGTGGGGCACTCCTGAGGATACCCTTGTCTCTGATGAACACTCGCCACCGAGCACAACGTACTGGATTCTATTACTGAAGGAGTCTTTGAGCGACTCATATTTGGGAACCTATTCCATTAGATTTCATCAGTATAATGACAAATTCAGAACTGAGGGGAAGTCACTCGGAATTTCATATCACCAAAACTGTTCTCATCAGTTCTAAAGGAAATTTTGGGGCGCTTAAGCCGGAAAATAATACACGTCAATGGAAGATACCTGAAGCAAGTTCGTTTTGATGATGTCCGTGGTCTGCTTGATTTTGGTGCAGACAGACAGAGGGAAGAACTTAATAGAATCAGTGTGAAAGTAGGACAAAAATCAATTACAGTGGAAACTCGATTAACCGTCATCTTCGGGACTGTGGTCGTGACGGTTGAGCGAATAGACGGATAACAGAAACACTGTATTCATCCAAAACATAACCTCAATCGATTATTTTATGTATAGACACATATCACTCTCACAGTAATATAATAATATTTCGGAGCGAAAACAAACTAAACACGATTGTAATAGCAAATAAAACTATTTATTACATGATAAGAACATCCGTACAGTAGCTACAAAAGTTGCAAAATACGTAATGTATAGTACTGTACTGTACTATAAACTTACAGGTGAAATAGTTCACGTAGCTTGGAAATAGTCAGTCAATTTCATCTGCCTTTTTGATGTTCGAGCTTTCACCGCGGCAATATTTCATATTTTTCGGAGCAGTAGTGCCTGCGTTGCTTTAGCCTCTTCTTGATTTTCAAACCATTCTATACACTTGGACAGCATTGTATCGGCCTCTGAATGGCTAATAGTTTGTTTTTCTTCATGGTTTGAACATTCGTCTTCATCAGCCCCTTCTTCTTCTTCTTTGGTAGCACTTACGCTGGCAACAATTTCGTCATCACTCAAAATTTGAAAACCCCCGTCCACTTTGTCACACTCTAACCACTCTGATACTTCTTCTGACGACAAATTTGTGCTGATTTGTAAATTATTGCACAAATTGACCATCTCGTCAACTGTCACACACTCAGGCTCCTCTGATACTTCACCGCTAGGTTGAGGCCAAAGTTTATTCCAGCCGTTCTTGAGATTTGACACTGACAAATCACTCCATGCACTGGCAACATTGAAAATGGCATCTTTAATACTGTAAGACCTCCAAAAATGTTTTACAGATGTTAATTCAGCAGATGAGAGCAAACTTTCGATAAATATTTTTCTATAACGACGTTTCATGTTTTCGATGATTACCTGATCCATGGGCTGTATATGTGAAGTTGTGTTTGCTGGAAGGAAGAGACATGTTATGTTGCCATCGTCACTTTTCATTTCACAAGTAGGATGCGTTGGGGCATTGTCTAATAGCAATAGCGCTTTCTGTGGAAAATTTTTTTCAGCCAAATGTGCTCTAACTTGAGGTACAAATTGTTTGTGAAACCAGTCAGAAAAAATTGATTGATCCATCCAAGCCCTCTTCTGGGCGTAGTATTGTGCAGGGAGAGCATTCAAATTCAGATTCTTGAATGCACGAGGTTTTCTTGATTTCCCAATCACAAGTATGGGTAGCCTATGATTGCCGGTCGCATTTGCGCAAACCATAGCAGTGATGCGATCTTTTTGTACTTTGGAGCAGCTTTTTCAGAGAGTGATGCTAATGTCTTTTGTGGTAAAGGCTTCCAATGAAGCCCAGTTTCATCACAATTTTAAACTTGCTCCCTAACAAGATTCAATTCAGCCATTTTTTCTTTAAATTGTTCCTGGAACTCAGCAATTACAGAGCTATCCGCGCTGAGTTTTTCTCCACTGATTTCAAGTTGACGAATGCCATGACGAAATTTAAACTTGTCGAGCCATCCGATACTTGCTTTAAAAGACGAGTCACCATCAAGTTTGTTGTTCATTTCAACAGCCTTGGCCATTATTATAGGACCTGAAAGTGGAATCCCCTGACTTCTTGTTGTATAAACCATCGGTACATTGCAGTGTCCAATTCATCATATTTTGCAGGTTTAATTGTCTGTCTTGTTCGCACATCTCCATCCATGCTCTGCATTGTTGACACATGTTGTTCTATTTTATCAGCATCACGTTTTATATCGTTAACTGTTGTTCTTCCAATACCATAAATCAGCGCTACACTTGTCGCAGTTTCGCCCTTTCTTAAGCGTTTTATAATTTCAAGTTTTTGATTAAGCCCTAAAACAACACGTCTGCGTTTTTCAGACATTTTATCAAGTCACTGTATCACACACATCTGCACTAAATACGGTAGTGTAAAATATTAGTCAATAAAGCTTATTCAAGTGGAAAACACGTAACACGGCACAGCCCGCTAGATACACTGCGACAGTTACAGTCTTCTCGCCACAACTGGAAACGGATCCAGTGGTGATTGTTGACTCACAAGTGAGACAAAGACAAGAAAAGGGGGAGATGTGTTAGCACGTCAACTGAAGGTCATATTTTGTGTACCATTCTACGGCGGGCGGGTACATTCGCTTCCCACTAAAATAGAGTAACTAAACAAAGCGAAGGCGTCACTGCACCTTAGAGCATTCTGTTATTGCAGTATTATTATGCTGTTACAGCAGTGACGGTTAACAGAAACTGACGGCTTAAAGAGTGACGGTTAATCGAGTTTTTACTGTATTGTAATAGTACAATATCTGTATATTGAAAAAAAATTGCGCAAATTAGCAGTGAAGTTGATAACATTGACTGGATGGACAGACAAAGAAAGAAATTGAAGTTTTAAAATGGCCTAGTGCTGTTGGTAAACTAAACCAGGTTTCGGAAAATAAACTTCGGGTGTCTTAAAACGGAAGTTTACAATCAATTCGTGCTTCTTATTTTACAGGTAGTAATGCCAAAAACGTTAAAACTGAGAGTTGTTCATTGAATTACTATGGGAGATAGGAAGAGAAACAAGTGGGGGAGCTACGTGGTTGTCTACACTATCTGATCATGCGCCCAGGCACCACTATGTAATGAGGAATTGAGCACACGTGGACTAGTCAGCTGATGCCACCTGAGTAAGAAATCCATCAGGGACATTTCAACACTTTTGAAGCTGCCCAAGTCGGCTATTGGTGATGTGGTTCTGAAGCGGGAACACGAACGAACAACCACAGCTAAACCAAGACACGGTAGACCTTATGTACCGATGGACACAAAACGTTGAAAATTGCGGAGGGTGTACGAAAGAAATCAGCGAAATCAGCGAAAGAAATCACTCGTGAGTTCTATGGTGCTACTAACAGTTGAGTTATCAGTAGGTGCGTAGGGAGATAAAGAATGGGGTGTGAGCAGTGGCACTATCGATAACTTTTAGCTGGCGTCACACCTGGGAACGCGGGTTACTCCCTTGTGCGGCTATCGCTGCCTCGCCTGGTCTTCAAAAGCGGCCGCTAGAGTCCTCCGAAGAGCGCGGCACAGGCAGTTGACGGACGGTTTTCGCACAGTGTGGAGCTGGCGGCAGCAGCAGTGCTTGTAGCAACGGACAATCGATGCGGATCGGCACGACGTCTTTTCCGGCGCGTCGTTCACTCTTATTCGGCAGGACTGGGCAGAAGGCAAAAGCCGTCGGCACACGGACCGTGGTGTAGAACGTTAACGATGAGCGTGCCACGTTCAACGTGCTGCTGGACGCTCAGGGACGATGCGACTTGTGCATACGGTACGTGGGCCCCAACGTGGTATACGCGATCGCAACGCACTCCACCGGCAGTTGCAGGATGTTTCTAGTTCGTAAATAACACTATTTACTCAACAGGTACACATAAAATTCCCATGTTAGCTTTATTAAAACGCACATTTCCTCCATTGTCCATATTCTAGTCACGTTGTTCTACATGTAATGTAGGCTACACAAATAAAAACTTCAATATCGATGTACATGTTTTAAGACAAAAAGGAAAGTACCATGTCCAATCAATAACGACACAGGCTTACAAAAGTTCCATTACAAACAGTGCGACACAAATTTGCAATAGTTCTCCACATAGGAAAAACACTATTTTATCTTTCCCACATTTTAGTAAAACTCTACGGTCGTTCTTACTTGATCACTGTTCCTACCCAGTAGCAGATTCTTTACAACATGTAAATTATGAAACTCAAAAGAAAATGGAACAAAATAACTTTATACAAGTAGCGCAAACTGTCCTGTGGATTAAGCCCATCGAACAAACTCACTCCACAGAAAAAGGTGAACTTATATTTACATAACACCAAATATTGTAGTATATACTTACATTAAACTAATAATAAAGCATCAGAACCTATTATATACGCGAATGTTAGGAAAAAAATATTTAGACTTGGCAAGACGCAAACCATCAGCAGATCACGTATTTGGTCATAAATCATCAACGCTACCCACTACGCTAAAGTGTCAACAATTCTGTAACAGCCAATTCTAAGATGTTGCTACTTGCGAAATGCTTTAATCGTAGCTATGTTACTAACTGAAATTTAATTACAACAAATTTTACCAAGAACAATGTGTTTTTGGTGAATCCTCAGTGTGTCGCTACCTCCAAATGACATACTCTCATAATACACAAGTTACAATAATTCTTTTGCCACGAATATGATGTCTCTCATTATTTTATTGCAACGAATCACGCAGTTAACAACGGGTTTTCGGATGATTCTCAATTTGCTGGAACTCAGAAACGACATATATACGTATAGGCTCGAACCGAATGCCGATATGGCGCCTCACAGCTCAATGCTGAAAGGAGATGGCGTGCGTGTGACGTAGGTGGCGTTGTGCCATCTCATTGGTCAACGCTCAGAATATCTGACATGCTAGATATTGCTCTGCGCGTTCGGAAGGACTCCCGAACGTGCTATTCCACGCCATGACGTCAGAAACTCGGCACGCTCAACACCCAACGTTCGGATGCACGGTCCGTGTGCTGACGGCTTAAGGTCTGGCTCGCAAATATTGTGCGCACTAGTTGTGCCCAGTTGTCACGTATAGCTCTATCAGGGGCCTACGTCATATCTACTTCTTTAAAACTGTGTTTATTTTAAAATTCTTATGCGAGAGAACCGCTGATTCTAAATGCTAAATTTGCTTTCGCGATGTTTCAGGAGGTGGTGGGCACTCTCGTATCACTATTATCCAGCCCTTTTAAGCATGTTACGAGCTGCAGTTGCGAGTTGTTTAATATATTCTTCCCTGGAAGAAAAATGCAGCTCCATTTTGTCGTTCTCTGTTAGAAATGCTTATTTCCTACGACGTTTCAGTTTATTTGAAAGGCTCTACAAGTCCAAGTATAATCCAGTCAGTCTTGTTTGTTAACATCACTTACGAAGTTCCTGGGAGACACTGCTCCGTGTCGGCTTGCTTCTTGCCGCATGGGGCCTGTTTTTCTTGCGGCCGTGTACACGATCCTCGAGCGTTTCCTAACGCGGCTTGCTATTTGTTTGCAGTCACGCGTCCTGCCTGTCTGTGCTCAAGCCGAGTGTGTTACGTTATCTGACTTGCACTGAAAAAGGAAGTTTGTTGTCGGCCAAGAGGCCTTTTGATTAGCTGGCTTCGCAAAAGAAATTTTCCCTTTAATGATTAATAAGTACTGTATCATACTTTCTGGTAGATTAAAAGTGTGTGCCGGACTGAGACTCGAACTCGGGACCTTTGCCTTTCGCGGGCAATTGCTCTACCAACTGAGCTACCCAAACACGACTCACGGCTCGTCCCCACAGCAGTACTTCCGCCAGTAACTCGTCTCCTACCTTCCAAACTTTACAGAAGCTCTCCTGCGAACCTTGCAGAACTAGCACTCCTGAAAGAAAGGATATTGTGGAGACATGGCTTAGCCACAGACTAGGGGATATTTCCAGAATGAGATTTTCACTCTGCAGCGGAGTGTGCGCTGATGTGAAACTTGGTGGCAAATTAAAACTGTATGCCGCACCGAGACTCGAAAGCTGTGAGGACGGGGCGTGAGTCGTGCTTGAGTAGGTCAGTTGGCTAGCCGGCACGGTAGCTCAGCGTAAAGTTGGTAGAGCACTTGCCGGCGAGAGGCAAAGGTCACGAGTTTGAGTCTCGCTCCGGCACACAGTTTCAATCTACCAGGAAGTTTCATATCAGCGCACACTCCGCTGCAGAGTGAAAATCTCCTTCCGGAAGTATTGTATCGTTGCTATAAGTTCTGTTGTAAATTTTTTTTTGGTGCAAACATTTTGGGAAACAGCGCAATGTCTTGAAGAAATTTATCGAGAACTGTTTCAATAATTTTTGTTGGCTGGTTTATTTGAAATTGTTTAATTTAGAAATTTTAAAAAGGACAGTATTGTTAAGGTCTTATTTTTAAGCTCTTATTTCATGAATTTGTTTCTTAATGTAGGTTGATTCTTACAAAGAAGAAAACAGCAACCAGCCACTATTAATACTGCTATTTATTTAAGTAAATAGCGCTGTAACCGGTTACGGCGCTATTTACTTAAATAAATAGCAGTATTAATAGTGGCTGGTTGCTGTTTTCTCCTTTGTATGAATCAACCTACATTAATTGTACACAGCCACGGTCTCACCATGTCAGTTTTAGACAAAATAGCAATTTGTTTCTTCTTCTTCTTCTTCTTATTATTATTATTATTGTGATTCAACGGCTGTCTCATTCACCGATTTGAACGCTTTCATTTTTGTAATGGCAAATCAACTTCAATTTCCCTACCTATCTCTCGAAGAGGACATGTTGTTACAAAAAAGTAAATGGTGTTGTCCAAGGATAAATGATGTTAGTTGAAGAGGCATATTCCTTCCATGTCGTTTTCCTGGTACTGATAATTCTTGATTTCAGGGTACAACGATCGAAGAGCTCCTCATAAGCTGCACATTACTATTAATGCAGGCAGTTCTAAGGGATGTGTGCGTAGCGTAAACAGCGATGCCACGGGACAGTGTATGACTGGAAACGAGTGATATGGAGAGATTAGTCATGCCACAACCTATGATAATACGATGGAAGGGTTTGGGTTTGACGAATATTTAGAGAACATTACTTACCACCATGTGTAGTGCCAACAGTGAAGGGCAGAGTTATTCGGTGTGTTTTCGTGGTTAGGGTACAGTCCCCGTTTTGCGCCTAAGAAAACGCTAAATGCATAAGGATATGAACACTTCTTGTAACACTGAAGTACAGACGACGTGGTATTACGGTAAGAGGGTATTTTTGTTGGTGTGGGCGGGATCCTCTTATTGCGCTTAACAAAATGTTAAATTTGAAACGATATCCTTTTACAGAATTGTGTACCGTGTACAGTAGATGAACAGTTCGGCGTCGATGACTGTATCAGCATGATATGCACCCTGATATAAAGCAGCTTTCGTGGGGCAATGGTTTGTGGACAATGACATTACTGAAATGGACTGACCTGCCCGAAGTCCCGACCTGAAAGCTTCGGAACTCCTCTGGGAATGGGTTACCAATGATTCAGTCATTCAGACACCTCGTTGAAAGTGTTCCACCAGAGTTCACGGCATCATAAAGGGAATTGTGGGCATATCCTATATTAATGTCCACTAACTGGTGTCCGGATATGAGCCGTGCTGCAGGGTTTCTCCTTGGGAGGGGAGGTTTAGCCGTGCTGCGACTCGCGTTGGTGCCGTGTGTAGGTTTCTGCCAGGTCGTGTCGTTTAGTTGGCACGGTTGCGTTGTTTGTCTTCTCGTGTTCACTGGCGCCACTCGGTTTCGTAAGCGTTGCCTGTCCGCTAGTGGCAGCAGCGGCGCTTATCGATATGTAATTCTGCTGCCCTATCTTTGGGCCGACCTAGTTCTTCTCCTGTGTGCTGTGTGGAGAGTTCGGTTGGGGCCGGAGGTGCAGCGAGGCCCGCGCCGAGCGACAACATGACGGGACCACTGACGGCGTGTGTGGACTGCCGGATCCCGAAGGGCAGTAGTCACGAGGGTGCACGACCTCATCGAAACCCGATCCTGCATGTTTAAGTTGAGTGCATTTCAATTCACGTAGAGTAACCTCCACTGCTGTGAAATCTCGCGATTCTCCAGTGACTTGGGTTCGTGTCGCTGCTTGTAGTGTCACCGAGGCGAAAAGAAGCGAGTGGAATACCTGGGGAAGACGGATTTGGTTAGCGTTCCTGAGCTCCTAATTACTATTCACTATTTTCAGCTTCTAACACTGTTTTGTTCAACCAGCGGTATTTTTCTGTCTTGTGGCTGCTAACGCCCCAGTTACTTGCCCTGGGGGTTAGTGTATGTAACGGCAGTGTACATTTCCTCGTCTTGCCGCCGCTGTCCGGTGAGGCGTGTAAGTTTGACAGCTTCTTGATTATTACCTTAGTGAGAGTCATTCCTCCTTGTTCCGGGCTCAGTATTCAGCGGGCGGAGCCCACACCGCCGGTTCCGGCTTTGGCGTAATTTTACATCTTGCATTTGTTTTGTTGGATGTCAGGTAGCCTCACCAAGATTATCATTAGTCGCTCATTAGACTGTCACTAGTCCGAGTTATCATCTTGTGATCTGAATGCAATTCTTGGCTGCCTTTCTCTTCGCTGGCGAAAGTGTTTTTGGTGTGACCTACTCAGAGGTCGATTCCTAGAGCACCATCTGTTACTGCCCCTTGTTTTTTATTTTTTTTATTATTGTTTATTATCGTTTCACCTTACTTCAGCTATTGTTTATATTTTCTGCGTGACTGCGTTTTGGCCGGAGTCTAGGTGTCGAGTTTTTTGCTGGTGTGTACCCGGTCGTCGCCCCCGTTTTCCCTAACGGGGGGCAGCCGTATCTGTTGGTGGGAATTATTTGGCAGTGTGTGTTTTGCGTGGACCCGGTGTGCTCACGCGCCCTGATTCCGAAAAAAAAAAAAATGTTCAGATGTGAGTGAAATCTTATGGGACTTAACTGCTAAGGTCATCAGTCGCTAAGCTTACACACTACTTAACCTAAATTATCCTAAGGACAAACACACACACCCATTCCCGAGGGAGGACTCGAACCTCCGCCGGGACCAGCGGCACAGTCTATGACTGCAGCGCCTCAGACCGCTCGGCTAATCCCACGCGGCTCCTGATTCCGAGTTGAAATTACTGTGGTTAGGCTGGCTCGGTTGCTGGAGTGTGTGTTGTTGGTTTTCTGGCTTACTGGGGACTGCGCGAGCGCCTGTTCCGTTTTGTGATGTGGCAGCAGTCTGATATTTTTATGTGTGCTTGTTAAGTTGCTAGCAATTGCTTTTAGCCTTGTGCTTACTTATTTTCATTTAAATTGCTGGGCATTGTCATTTACCTGTTCTTTTACCTTTATTTATTTGTAGTGTCAATTAAGCCTAAGACGATGTCCAAGGTGCTAGCAATTGATTTTAGCCTCGTGTGTACTTAATCCTATTTAAATTGTTGGGCGTTGCCATTTGCTTGTTCTTTTACTCTTATTTATTTGTTGTGCCAGTTAGCCCTAAGATGATGTCAGACTTTGGTATCTGTCAACCTTATTTTGGCTATTAGCGCTCAGGTGCAATATTGCCGGGCCTATTCCGGATTTTGTCATTAATTGAGATCCTTTTATACTGTATTTCTAGTAGTAGGTTTGGCAAGTGCACTTGCGTATAGTATTTATTATGTTTCACCCCCCCCCCCCCCCCCCCTCTTCCTCCTTCGTGTAAACTGATTTTGTTAAGATTGCTAGGTGGCCTGTGTTCTTTTATTACCTATGTAAGTTTGCCCGCTGCCGCAGTCATAACATGTTTTGACCGGCAAGCAGCCCGTCATAACATGTTTTGACCGGCAAGCAGCCCATGTTCGCTAGAGTTTCGATGTGGTCTGCGCTGTTGAAATAAGCAAACTTTCTGTAAGGAAGTAAATGTTGGGATTTGCCGTACATAGATTTATTATGCGAGCTAGTCATGTACGTGTTGTTGTGTTAAGGGTTTCAGGGCATTTTTAATTGAGATACCTTTTGGAAAATTTATCACTCTTTTAAAGAAGGTATAGGAAGGATTAACTTTGACTGAAAATCTAATTGTAAATTATACATTTGTGCTTCACATTCTAATATTTAACTGTATTAGGTGAAAGTATGTAGTTTAATGCACAATGTTTATTTGTTAATGTATCAAATTGTAAACAGTTTGTTTGGCAGTGATTCACACGATACAAATAAGTTTCTCTGTTCACCTGTGGCATATAACCTTTTTTATTACCTCATATTATAAGCAGCTTGATTTGTTTGTGTCACTGTAATTTGTAAGCCACAGTGTAATTTATTACAATTAATTAATTGTTTTGAGAAAATAAACCTTGAATAATATGTCCCCTTTTCATTAACCGAATCCCATCCAAATCGTCCGCTCATAAAGTACATTTAACCAACAGTGGATGTGAAATAACTGATAATGATGATGACAATAGAAGAGTTCTGTAGAAATTATAGCATACACTAACGTCGCGACGCAGATAATGTGTAGGTGAAAAGTCGCATGTCATTTCTTTTGCTGACTAAAGATTTAGCAATTAACGTGAAAGATTTTTGTTTATAGGACTGATATTCAGCTGAACCAAGTTAAGGAATGCTGCTACATAGGCAGCAAAATAGCCCACGACGGGCAGAGCAATGAGGACATCAAAAGGAGACTAGCACTGGCAGAAAGGGCATTCCTGGCCAAGAGAAGTCTACTAGTATCAAACATAGGCCTTAATTTGAGGAAAAAATTTCTGGGAATCTATGTTTGGAGCACAGCATCGTATGGTAGTGAAACAGGGATTGTGGGAAAACCGGAACAGAAGAGAATCGAAGTATTTGAGACGCGGTGCTACAGACGAATGTTGAAAATTAGATGGACCGATAAGCTAAGGAACGAGGTTCAATTGGTTCAAATGGCTCTGAGCACTATGGGACTTAACATCTGAGGTCATCAGTCCCCTAGAACTCAGAACTACTTAAACCTAACTAACCTAAGGACATCACACACATCCATGCCCGAGGAAGGATTCGAAGAAGAAAGGAATATATGGAAAACACTTATAAGAATAAGGTACAGAATGACAGTACATATGTTAAGACATCAGGGAATAACTTACATGGTATTGGAGGGAGCTGTAGGGGGTAAACACTTCACAGGAAGGCAGATATTAGAATAGATCCAGCATATAACTGTGGACGTACGGTGTCAGGGCTACTCTTAGATGAAGAGGCTGACACAGGAGAGGGAATTGTAGCGGGCTGCATGGAACTAGTCACAAGGCTGATAACTAAAAATAACCGGCCGTTGTGGCCGAGCGGTTATAGGCGCTTCAGTCCGGAACCGCGCTGCTGCTACGGTCTCAGGTTTGAATCCTGCCTCGGGTATGGATGTGTGTAATGTCCTTAGGTTAGTTAGGTTTAAGTAGTTCTAAGTCTAGTGGACTGATAACCTCAGATGTTAAGTCCCATAGTGTCAGAGCCATTTGAACCATTTGAACTAAAAATAAAGGGGGAGTGGAGAGATATCTGAAGGTTTGCATTGACAATACCCATTGTGTATGAACTGCAGAAGAAAAAGTATGTCACACCCGCTCGACTGCATACGCCAAGTAGTCTAGCCTGCAGGGAATGCGGTGATTCTAGAGCTACGAGTCTTCTACTGGGCTGGGACTTTTCAACATGCCCTGGTAGTTACACACTGCAGAAAGACAACAAACAAGCTGTTAAAACACAAACACATGGAACAAGAGTTAAGCCTCGTATTATCAGGCTGCAGATGTTCCTATGTCCCCTTCCGTTTTAGGAGAAATTACGACGTAGTGCAAGGCGAGTGACGATGGAGATTCCTGTGTGCTCCTAGCAACTACTGCGTGGGCTCTGCCACCATCCAACAGAGCTGAATATAGAAAGCACATAACATTGCAATTTATACGAGAAATGCTGCCTGCGTAGTTTGAAAGCGCCGAAATAAATTCATTCTAGAATCACTACAAGCTGCTTAGTGAATATTATCTGACACATTGCCATTATGAATTCCATGTAAGATTCTTTACATTCTAAATGTGTAAAGAAAATAGCTGTGTATATCACATTCAAGCATTAGAAATATGTCACATTGCTGTTTATGCATTATGTATAATAAATGATCATTCGTAAACGTCACTAACTGACAGATATGCGTTAGGATCGTGTTGCCTAATCAAAATAGTGATACCCATCAGTACATTGCTGGGCTAGTACGCCTCATGTGTCATTCTTAATTGATTTAAATTCATTACCTTGAATTCTGTTCCCATCAATTAATTAAATATTTAACATTAGTAATAAGCAATGTCACTGATTGCCTATATTAAGCTATCTACTTTTACATTAACTCCTCTTCTTTACTAGTGGTTGTTTTGCATGTGGTGTTTTCTGCGGTGGAGCCAGAAAGTCAGCCCATAGCTTCACAAACAGGAAAGCACTCCTGACCATGACGCAGTTCCATCGCTTCCCGCAAAACGCAGATATCTTTATGTGTTACTGACTTTCTCCTGCACAACTTTCTTGGAAGGTAACCTGTCGGCACAAAGCATAGTTCTTTGAAACGAGTTTTAGCTGGAAGGCACAGACTGTAAAAACTAAGATTCTGCACGAGTGCAAATTTTCGCCACATTACGTTATATGTGAAGGATTGGAAGAGAGGCCCAGGGCAGTGCCTAGGGCCCAGTTGCATCCCCTGGGAGTTTCAGCTTGGCTTCCAGAGGAGAAAGAGAGTGGAATGAGACGAAACATCCGCTTTTCAAACTAAAAACGACTCGTGTTGCCTGTTCCTCCTTCCGCTCGAAGACATGCGTTGTATAGGAACGGTGTGTTAATTACTGTCGATTGACTGTCATCCCTTTTTGCATTATATACTGATAGACAAATGTTCTCATAACTGCCGAATTACGATAGGTGTCATATTCACCCTCTCATTGCGACGTATAAAGCTCTCATGTAAAGTGCGAATCTGACCATTTATTCTGCCACTTTACACAGTATTGACAGGAATACGCTGTAACCCAAGCGTTGTTCGAGCCTGGCGTCTGGGCACCATATTCTCACAGTTTCTCGCATAATGCACCCTGTGCAGTATGTGATCCTAGTTTTAATTCAAAGAGGTCATGTAAGGTAATGTGGCGAAAATTTGCAGTTGCGCAGAATCTTCGTTTTTACAATCTGTGCCATCCAGCTAAAACTCGTTTCAAAGAACTATGCTTTGTGCCGACAGGTTACCTTCCAAGAAAGCTGTGCAGGAGAAAGTCAGTAACACATAAAGATTTCTGCGTTTTGCGGGAAGCGATGGAAATGCATAATGGTCAGGAGTGCTTTCCTGTTTGTGAAGCTATGGGCTGACTTTCTGGCGCCACCTCATGCAGGATGAACAACGCGTTATCTACAAAGTTGTAAGAGAGCTCCTCATTGGTTACTCTTGAAAAATTAGCAGAGAACGTGAAGTAATGATGCCATTCTCTGCGAAATCCAGACGTGGAGGCAATCGTATTGGCTGAAGTAGAAAACTTAGCTGAAGAGAGGGACTGTAACTCAGAACTGTTCAAGCTCTGCGTATGTAGGAGTGAAGCGATTAGACAACGCTGTAAAACTGTTACTAGGAGGGGACTCTGTTGCCTTGATAGCAAAATTATCATTGCCTAGCATTCTCAAGAGTTATTTTTTTTACTCATGGGAATTGTGCGAGCATGTTGAGATGGAAAAGAATTCTCTGCTAGATGTGAACACTTTGCCTAGAGACACAGAATGATAAACTGATCCATGGGAGAGGAGCAGAGAACAGCACCTGCAGATGTAGAGGAGGGCTATTCCAGCAATTGGCAGCTGATGTGTTGCAGTCTACTGCACATCACGGCGCTAGCAGTTTTCAATTACTGTGTGCAAAATACGGCGAGAAATTGCAAATTGGGCAAGGAAGGTATGAGAATTTCCAAGCATTTTTAGGCGTGTTTTTAGGGTTTATTACGTTCAGCGAATCGTACATTTCTCTAGCGATCGAATGCTCATTTACGTATCGATCAATGACGTTATTTACTTATATTAGTTTTTCGTTCTTCTGGAAGATTCAGATAATCACTGTTTGTTTTCCCATAACTCATTCGTAGTTTATAGCTCATTTGCATACTACAGTTTTATCCCATTCTCCTACACTATCCAGTCTTTGCTGTGATATTGAAGTGTTAGATTAGTATTGTCCCATAATTAGATGGTCACCCTGTTTTTTACCTTTTAAGTGGTGCAACACCAGTGTCTTATGTGTGCTAGGGCCACTCATATCCTGTTAGTTATCGATCGCGTGACATCTTGTCAAGCCCATGGGAACAATCTATCTGCCAGTCCAACCGCTGTGGATCGTTCTCACATCCACAGGGCTATGTCGAATGCTCAGCTATACCCTCACAGCTATACCTCTACTGACGGATATAGCAGATGAAATGCGGATGTCGTGTGTCGACTAAATAGTAGTAGTGTGGCTGAAAGAAGTCATGTAATGGTGTTTATACAGGGTGTTTATAAATGAATACTGGGGTTTTAACGCTTCATAATATTTATTATATTAAACTTACAGTTATAAATGATATGTCAAATGAAAGAGCAACTCAAACAGTTTTACCAAGAACCTTATAAATGTTAATTGTGAGCACCATTTGTTAGATGGCGCACATCAAGTCTATAGCTGAGTTCTTCCCAAATGTTGATAAGTGTCTCTTCAGTGATTGTAGCAACATATGCTTCAATCCGGTTTCTTAATTCAGGGAGGTCTGCTGGTAGTTGATGAAGCCCCAAAGGAAAAAATCGCATGGCGTTAGGTCGGGGTGAACACGGAGGTCATGCAAAGTAAGCCCTGTCATTGGGCCTCTTGTGACCTATCCAGCGCTTGTGTACAGTGAAGTTCAACCAATCGCGTACTTCGCTATGCCAGTTAGGTGGCGCACCATTTTGCTGGAAAATAAAGTTCTCTGGCTCATCTTCTTCCAACTGAGGGAAGAGCCATTGCTCTAGTGTATTAAGGTAAGAAGTGCCAGTTACAATAGGTTCACCAAAAAAGAAAGCCCTATAAACTTTCCACCAGGATACGGCACAAAAAGAGTCACTTTTGGGGAATCTCGTTGCATTTGTACCACCTTGTGATGATTTTCTGAGTGTCAGATGCGCACATTGTGAGTGTTAACATGCTCACTAAGGTGAAAGGTCGATTCATCACTGAAGACAACATGATCCAGAAAATCTTCATTGTCATGAAACAACATTCGTTTTCGAAGTTGGCGGATAATCCATGGTATGCCGGCTTTAGAGCCTGTAATAACTGTAAACGGTAAGTACGTAGTTTTTTAAACTTTTCAAACAGTCGACACGGGAACTTGTAATTCACGACTAGCCTTCTGGACTGATTTCTTTGGGCTACGAGTGAACGACTCTCTCACTCGCACAACAGTCTCCTCACTAACTCTTGGTCGTCTTGTGCTCTTCCCTTTACAAAGGCAGCCGGTATCTTTAAATTGATGATACCATCTACAAATGTTATTATCACTTGGAGGATCACAACCGAACTTCAGCCGGAACGCAGGTTGCACAGTAACTACAGATTCGGTCTTTGCAAACTGCAAAACATAAAACGCTTTCTGTTCACTAGTCGTCATCTTCGCCACTACCGCTGTCTAGCGGATTGCGGCGTAAACATTGCGTGCTGCTCATGCGCACTGGTGCCAAACACAACTGTTTGAGTTGTTCTTTCATTTGACATGTCGTTTATAACTGTAAGTTTTAAAGCGTTAAATACCCGATATTCATTTATAAACATCCTGATTCAGTGACAGTTCTATCAATATCCCGTTGACTTTATTTGATATTGCTCATCAGGATTTTCTCTTCTGTGCTACCTCAGAGTAACATATATAAACTGTATCCTCGATTATTTGTTGCGTATATACATTCCAATCTCGATCTTTGCATACAATTTTTTATCATCAATGGTTGTCTTGAACCATGGAAGTTGTTACCTGATATCTTAATATGTTTATCATCCTGTCACTTCATCTATTTAGAGATTTCGACACATTCGCTTCGTTACCGATTCTGCAGAAAACCTCATTTTCTTTTCACATCAGCCATCTCAGTTTTTAGATTTTCTCCTTTTCCAGTCTTGCCACAATCTATAGTTCTCTCACATTCAAGACATTGCTCATGTTAACCTTTAGAGAAAGTTCTCTCTCAAACTGGCCAGAAGGGCAACTAAAATCTATGATTTATAGAAGTATTTGTAGAGATACTCATGTTGGTACAAGCTTCAAGAGCACAGTTTTCTATAAAACTGTGCGCTTAAATATAGATTTGTCTGAAACTAAATTCTCAAGAAATTAATTTGTTGTGTTTTGGCAGTAAGATTAAACTGAATTGAGAACGTAGATACAGAAATTACTATCGCATTATTAGTGGGAGATGTGTAATTGTGTGGAACGCAAAATTTCATATTACACGTAGTGAATTATTTATAGATTTTTTTCAGAGACCCCGTTTTGCGGAAAAATAGCTGTTAAAATATTTTAGACATTGTTTCGAACCGTTATTGTTACCTTCACTGATACATCTTCAATCGGAAGAAAATCGGGATGTCAATAAATGCTTTAGCTGAGTTGCTGCATGCAGGTTATTGTGCGCTGAAAAGGAATTACACTGCCTCCCAGAGAGTCACGAGAGATGACGATTGACAGTAAAGAACGCTGGTCGTGTAGTCATGGGTAGAGCTGAACCTGGTCGTCAATTGTAAGGGAGGTTCTGCAGCATCAACGTATAGCTGATTTACAAAGCAGCAGACAGAAACATGTACAGCTAATCGGCTGATGAAATGGAGATACAACCTAGAACTTGCGATATTTCGTGGAATCACCGTGTATCGCGATGACGAACACTTAGAGTAAGTCTATTTGACTGAACATGCCATTGGAACATTAACTTCCTGTTAGTTCGTGTTGCCGCTCTAATAATTTAGCACGTTTTTTAAGTTATTCTATGTCATCCTTGTTAAAATAAGCGAAGTTACTTTAGAACTGACTTCGTCTTTCTTAGAGGAGGCATCTTCTTTGACATTTACCTTTGATGGCTAGAAATGAGCAAATTTAGGTGAAAGAAGTATAGAAATCCAAGTAATTAAAACAACAGTTTCCCTAGAAAATATCATTCTTGATAAACATCTAGGAATTTTAGAAACCGTAATGTAGGAGCTGAAAAAGGTCTGATTTGTGCATTTCTGTGGTTTTATACGTGCATATGTTGTCAGAAGTAGGATTTTCTTATGGCAGTCGACACACCCTTGCTCTTTTTTAATGAATTTCAGACCAGTAAATATGGAACATTTTCGATAAGAAAAGCCCAAGAGGACAGGACATGCTACGGGATATAGTGATTTCTTTAAAGATATTTTTCCTCTACTGGCATAATTTCTGCGAGCAGTCCTTTCCTAAGTGACAATGAGACAAAGTGCTGCAATGGCTACCGAATGATCATTTTAATGAGTCATGCTGTCAAATTATTCCTTAAAGTACTGCACCTAAGAATATACCCTACATGTCAGGAGAGCATTGGGGATTCTCAGTTTGGATTTAGGAGAGATTTCGGGACTTGAGAGGCGTTACACTGTCTTCAAGTGTTGATTCAACGACGTCGTGCTGTTTTTCTCGATGCTTGTTTCATCGACGGTGAAAAGGATGTTAACATTGCTGAGCATGACAGACTGATACATATCTTAGCCGAATTAGGGCTGGGTGGTTGTGACATTCGATTGACTGGAAATCTTTACTTGTGTGCGTGTCGATGGTCAACAGAAAGGAGTTCCCATTGCTTTTGAACATCTATTTTGAAAAGATTTTCCAATATGCTCTTGATGGAAACTAGTAAGGACTAGTGGTTCACAGAGTTATGATCAATTAACATCCGATAAGCTGATGAGACTATCTTACTTGCAACCAGACTGGAAATTTGCAAGAACTACGAAACACCGTTATTGGTGAGAGCATCGCCACGGGGTTACGATTAAATGTTAAGAATACAAAATGAATAGTTATTTGCAGCAACCTAAATGAAATTCAGGGCACCCTTGCACTTGATAATGATAAGATCGAACTGGTTTCATCATGAAGCTATTTGGAATGTCAAGCCAGCAATAACATTTCTCAAGAAACTCGTTGCTGAACTAAACATCCCAGAAGTTTTTTCCAAAAAATGAGGGAAGTTCTGACTAGTCGTAACATACGTAATACACTTCACACTCGACTTCCAGGCTACGTTTCCAGTGTCCTACTATGCGCAGTTGAGACATGGACACTTACCGCAGTGTTAGCTAAAACAATTGGAGGCATTTGAAGCGTGGGCATGTAGAAGGATATTAAAAGTACCATGGACAGATGAAATCACGAATGTGACAGTACTGTGGCATTTCAAAAATTTAGAAATTACCATTACCATCAGGAGAAGAAAGCTGGAATACATTAGTCTCATAATGTGCAACAAAAAATGCCATCTGTTGCAGCAAATACTTCAATAAAAGGCGGATGGCGGATATGGTCCAAAACGTAAAAGATTATCCTGACGAAATAACCTAAGCCAGTGATTTGGATTGATCATCGCTGTTCAGAAAAGCCATTGACAAACAGCAGATCATGCTAATGATCGCCAATGGACGAGGAACTTAAATAAGAAGAAAAATGAGTCGTTTCAAATGTCTCATAAAACATAACACGTATTCCTGGGCCATTCTTCTTCCTGCCTCCCCCGATGTTGTTACATCATCATCTTCAGGCCCATACTTGCTGTCAGCAACCGTATGTGTCTAACACATTAGTTCCCTTTGAGATTGGATGTGGTGAGTTGATTTTAGTCAAGAATGCCTTTCATGTGATAAAGACGCCATTATCAACACCTCACTGAGTTTGAATGATGTCGTGTAATAGGGATACGAGAGGTGGATGGTCCATCTGTGATATTGCAGAGAGATCTGACAGGAATGTAGCCACTGCACATGATTTGCTGCCAGTTGTGGTCACGGGAATGTACCGTCGCAAGAACAGGGGCTCCGGACAGCCACATGGCAATACTGAGGGGGAGGACCATGGTATTCGGCGTACGGCTCTGGTGCGTCTTACTGCATGTGCAGCAGCAAATGAATCCGCAGTTGGCACCATAGCGACATAACGAACTGTTACAAATCGCATACTTCAAGAACAGCTCAGAGAAAGACACCCTGAAGCATTCCACTGACCCCAAACCATAGCTATCTGCGTCTTCAGTAGTGCCGAGCGAGAGCCCACTGGAGGCTGGGTGGAGCGCTTTGTGTTTTCTGGTAATAGCTGGTTCAGCCTCGGTGCCAGTGATGGCCGTATATTGGTTAGAAGAAGGCCAATTGAGGCCTGCAACCAATCTGTCTGCGTGCTAGACTCACTGGTCCTACGCATCGTCTGGGATACGATTTGGTATGACAGAATGACACTCCCGCGGTTATTCCATGCATCCTGACTCCAAATTTGTATTTCCCTTTTGTGATTCGACCTGTTGTGCTGCCATTCATGAACAGCATTCTAAGGTTTTTTTTTTCAACATACCGTTGTTGTAACCCAACATGCTCTACAGAGTGTCGACATGTTGCCTCGGCCTGCTCGATCACCAGGTCTGTCTCCAGTCGAGCACATATGGGACATTATCGGATGACAACTTCAGCTTCATCCACGAGTATTAACGGTCACTGCAGTAGCAGACCAAGTGAAACAGACATCGAACTCCATCCCACAAATTGACAGTCGGCACCTGTACAACACAACGCATGCTCGTTTGCATGCTTTCATTCGACATTCAACACCGGTTATTAATGAACCAGCATTTCACATTTGCAATGGCGTATCTCGCGCTTACATTAACCTGTCATCTTGCAATGTAAATGACTTATTCTTATCTAGACAAATGTATTCCTGAAATTGACATCCCAAATATCTTCATGATGAAACTATTTCTATCATTAGCAAGTGCAACGGTGCCCTGAATTTCATTTCGATTGCTGCTGATAACCATTCATTTTGTCTTTTTAACGTTTAATCGTAACCCCGTTGAGTTGCTCTCGGCAGTAACGGTGTTTCGTTGTTCTTGCAAATATTCCAGTCTGGTTGCAAGTAAGATAGTCTCATCAGCTTATCGGAAGTTATTGATGATAACTCCGTCAACCACTAGTCCTTACTACTTTCCATCAAGAGCATCTCGTAAAATCTTTTCAAAATAGATGTTCAAAAGCAATGGGAACTCCTTTCTGTTGACCATCGACACGCACACAAGTAAAGATTTCCAGTCAATCGAATGTCACAACCGCCCAGCCCTAGTCCAGCTAAGATATGTATCAGTCTGTCATGCTCACAATGTTGAAATCCTTTTCACCGTCGATGAAACAGGTATCAAGGAAAACAGCACGACGTCGTTGAATCAACTGTGTAACGGTTGGTTCAAATGGCTCTGAGCACTATGGGACTTAATATCTGAGGTCATCAGAACTACTTAAACCTAACTAACCTAAGTACCGTAGCGGTCGCCCGGTTCCAGACTGAAGCGCCTAGAACCGCTCGGCCACAGCGGCCGGCCACTGTATAACGCCTCCCAAGTCTCGAAATCTCTCCTAAATCCATACTGAGAATCCCCATTGCTTTCATAATATGCAGGGTATATTCTTAAATGCAGTACTTTAAGGAATAATTTGACAGCGTGACTCATTAAAATGATCATTCTGTAGCCATTGCAAATCTTTGCGTTGGGCTTTTCTTGTCTCTTAAGAAAGGGCTGCTAGCAGAAATTATGCCAGTAAAGGAAAAATGGCTTTAAAGAAATCACTATATCCTGCAGCATGTCCTGTCTTCTTAGCCTTTTCTTATCGAAAATGTTCCATATTTACTGGTCTGAAATTCATTAAAAAAAAAAACTAGGATGTGCCGGCTGCCATACGAAAATTCTACTTCTATCAACATATGCACGTATACGCATCAATAAAACCACAGAACCGCACAAATCAGACCTTTTTCAGCTCCTAGATGTTTATCAAGAATGATATTTTCTAGGGAAACTTGTTTTAATTAATTGAAATTTTATATTTGTTACACCTAAATTGCTCATTGCTAGCCATCAAAGATAAATGTCCAAAGAAGATGCCTCCTCTGAGAAAGACGAAGTCGGTTCTAAAATGACTTCGCTTGTTATAACAAGGATGACATAGAACAACTCTAAAAATCCATTAAATTTATAGAATGGCAACACGAACTAGCAGGAAGGTAATATTATAATGGCATGTTCACTCAAATAGACTTACTCTAAGTGTTCTTCATCGCGGTACACGGTGATTCCAAGAAACAGCGCAAGTTCCAGGTCGTATCTCCATTTCATCAGCCGACTAGCTGTGCCTGTTTCTGTCTGCTGCTTTACAAATCCGTTAGGAATTGATGCTGCAGAACCTCCTTTACAATTGAAGACCGGGTTCAGCTCTACCCATGACTACACGACCAGCGTTCTTTAATGTCAATCTTCATCTCTCGTGACTCTCTGGGCGGCACTGTAATTCCTTCTGCGCGCGCAATAACCTGCATGTAGCAACTCAACTCAAGCATGTACTGACATCCCGATTTTCTTTCGAAAATGCGATCATCTCCCATCGAAGGTGTATCAGTGAAGGTATCAATAACGCTTCGAAACAACGCCTAAAATATTTGAAAAGCTATTTTTTCGCAAAAAGGCGTCTCAGAAATAATCTATAAATAATGCACTACGTCAACAATTTTTTCTTAGTAATATGAAATTTTGCATTCCACACATATTTCACATCTCCCAGTAATAATGCGATGGTAATTTCTGTATCTACGTTCTCAATTCAGTTTAATCTTACTGTCAAAATACAACAAATTAAATTCCTAAGTATTTAGTTTCAGACAAATATTATAAAGCGTTAAAACCTCAATATTCATTTATAAACACCATGTATAATCATCATTAGACGACTTCTTTCAGTAACACAACCACTATTTAATCGACACACGACTTGTAACATCCGCATTTCATTCATATCCGTCAGTACAGGTATAGCCGTCGGGGTATAGCTGAGCATTCGACATAGCCCTGTGGATGTCAGAACGATCCACACCGATTGGACTGGCTGATAGATTGTTCGCTATGAGCTTGACAAGATGTCATGCGATCGATAACTAATAGGATAGGGGTGGCCCTAGCAAACATAAGACACTGGTGTTGCACCACTTAAAAGATAAAAGACAGGGTTGGACAATACTAAGCTAACACTAATGTCCCAGCAAAGACCGGATAGTTTAGGAGAATGGTATAAAGCTGTAGTCTGCAAATGAGTTTTAATCTACGAATGAGTTTTGGGAAAACAAACAGTGATTATCTGAATCTTCCAGAAGAACGAAAAACTAATATAATCAAATAACATCATTGATCGAGACCTGAATGAGCATTCGGTCTCTAGAGAAATGCATAAGATTTGCTGAACGTAATAAACCCTAAAAACGCCCCTAAAAGTGCTTGGAAATTCCCATACCTTCCTTGCCCAATCTGCAGTTTCTCGCCGTATTTTGATGTGATGTGCAGTAGACTGCAACACATCAGCTGCCAATTGCTGGAACAGTCGTTCTCTACATCTGCAGGTGCTGTCCTCTCTTCCTCGCTCATGGATCAGTTTATCATTCTGTGTCCCTGGCCAAAGTGTTCTCAGCTAGCACAGAATTCTTTTCCGTCTCTACATGCTCGCACAATTCCCATGAGTAAAAAAAATTAGTCTGTAGAATGCTAGCCAATTATAATTTTGCTATCAAGGCAACAGATTCCTCTCCTAGCAACATTTTTACAACATTGTCCAATCGCTTCACTCCTACATATTCAGAGCTTAAACAGTTCTGTGTTACAGTCCCACTCTTCAGCTAAGTTTTCTACTTCAGCCAATACGATTGCTGCCTCGTCTGGATTTCGTAGAGAATGGCATCATTACTTCACGTTCTCTGCTAATTTTTCAGGAGCAACCAATGAGGAACCCTCTTACAACTTTGTAGACAACACGTTGTTCATCCTGCATGAGGTGGCGCCAGAAAGTCAGCCCATCGCTTTACAAACAGGAAAGCACTCCTGACCACGATGCAGTTCCATCGCTTCCCACAAAAAGGCAGAGATCTGTTCTGTTGCTGACATTCCCCTGCACAGCTTCCTCTGAAGGTAACATGTCGGCACAAAGTAAAGTTCTTTGAAACGAGTTTTAGCTGGATGGCACCGATTGTACAAACTAAGATTTTGCACGAGTGCAAGTTTTCGCCACATCAAGTTATATGACATCTTTGAATTAAAGCTTGGATCAGATATTGCACAGGGTGCATTATACGAGAAACTGTGAGAATATGGTGCCCAGACGCCAGGCTCGAACAACGCTTGGGTTACGGCTTCTACCTGTCAATAGCGGATGTTTCGTCTCATTCCACTCTCTTTCTCCTCTGAATGCCAGGCTTAAAGTCCAATGGGACGCAACTGGGTCCAAGGCACTGCCCTGGGCCTCTCTTCCAATCCTTCCTCATCATGTACCTAGCTAAACTACAGAAAACACTACAAGCAAAACAGCCACAAGTAAATAGGAGTAATTAATGTAATTAATATTATACTAGCTGACGTCACAAGTCGTCCGTTTAAATTACGGATATACGAAGATTTAAATAAGGCGATGCTAATGAAATTAGTTGCTGAAAGTAGTAGATGAGTTCACTATTTGGGCACCAAAATAAGTGATATACACTACGCAAGAAAATTGAAGGATCACTTTTTCGATATGCCGTAATTGTCTCCCGTTGATACGTAGACGATTGAAATTTGGCACAAAGTTGCCAACAACGTTACTCTGTAATAGTGCAAAAGCATAGCAATCTATGATGTTACCCTCGGTCTCGGTGACGTTTCAAACGGCAAGGTGTCGACATATACGAAAAAGGGTAGAGTTCAGTAGTACAGGTGAGGTGTGAGATGGATTAATGCTGTCACATGAGCATCAGATTTCACTACAATTCTGGTCAATGACACCGCGGACGTGTCACACGATGGGATACTCGTCACACCTTTTGTTACCCTCGTTTAACCATTCTTTTGACGGAGGTGCGAACAGCGATGCCCATCCCGTTGAAACCTCGCAGTTTTCTTAGGAGTAGCTGAGGAAAACATTTCAAATACACTGTCATTTAGAATGGACACGGAAAAGCCTTACGGCCGGCCAGAGTGGCCGTGCGGTTCTGGGCGCTACAGTCTGGAGCCGAGCGACCGCTACGGTCGCAGGTTCGAATCCTGTCTCGGGCATGGATGTGTGTGATGTCCTTAGGTTAGTTAGGTTTAATTAGTTCTAAGTTATAGGCGACTGATGACCTCAGAAGTTAAGTCGCATAGTGCTCAGAGCCATTTGAACCATTTTTTGAAAGGCTTTACGGGGCTAAATGAAACCACCTTTTTCCCTGGAGCATTGATTTCCATACATTTCGCGCCGAAAACGACAGTTAGCAGCGTGTTAAGGAACAAGACGGTGATCTCACAACATGTGACTCTGCTGACATCGCTGTGTTGAACACTTTAAAAATGTACGTGTACAGCCACAAACTGTGACGGAGCCCTAGGCACTTGCATGCAGGCAACCTGTTGACACACCTCTGATTCTGCATGCATATTAGCAGGCGCAAGAGCGGAAGAACAGCAATGTAGCCTGACTGCTGGCACCTAGGACTCAGGTCACAGTTTGTCTCTGTACAGATACATTTTTAAAGTGCTCATAACAGATGGGTAGGTGCCACCGGTGGTGTCGCCAGACTGAGGGGCTTTATAAAGACTCTTCGTCATTCTAGTCTCACATTTATCAACGTCGTACCCCTCCGGAATCACGCCACAGGGAGGCCCTACACGGGAGTGCTGGAGAAGCTTAATCACCCTTTGCTGCTTCGGATTGTGTTCATATTTTTTCGAGAGGCTTTGAACGGTCCTGCTGTACACCAGAATAAAAATTGTGGTCGCACTGCACTCCAAAGGGGAGTGATCACGTTCAGTGTGGCTGCTGGTCCACAATGTCCTCAAGGAAGGGCGCCAAAGAAAGGGGTGACTTCACTGACGCCCTTTGTGGGACGTCCCAAAGCCTTTTCGTGTCATTTACGAGTGGCAGTGTCTCTGAAATGTTTTCCTGTATCATCTATAAGAAAAACGTGTGATTTCAAGGTGGGCACCGCGGTCCTGACTTCCATCGCAGATGCGTCAAAAGAAGTTGTGAAATGTGGGTAAGAGGGAATGTGACGACCTCATGAACTTGTGAGCTTCGGCCTTTTTTTTACATGTGTCAAACTTTGGTTTTTGAAGCTAATCGAATAACTAATGAAGTGGTAGTCAATGGAATTGGGAAAAGATCAAGTTCTGGTACAACTTGATCAAAAGAAGGGATCGATCGACAGAATTCATCCTGCGCCTTCAACGGAGGGGACGCAGGTTCAAAGAAATGTAGGGTGCAGAGATGAAGAAGCTTGTATAGGGTAAACTATGGTGGAGAGCTTTATCAGACCAATTGAAGCTTTCGGATTGAAGACCACAACAGTAACACTCTCCAAGGAACAGGACTGTGAGCCCATCCCTATTATGTGTCTCTTTGGTTGTAACTAACGCAAGGTCGATAATTACATAGGTGTCTGTGTAGAAAGTCCTTAAGACAACTTTCCTTGACAAAAGCATCATGAGGCTACCAATTCTGTTTTATCACCTTTTTTGAGTACAGGCATATGGCCACTAGGTCATATTTATACAGTTTTTTTCTAATTTAAGATTCTTTTAATCATCATTCTTAAGCTTAAATTTCATTTTCATACGCTCCGTTAATGTCTAATGGGACTGCCGAACCTGGTCTTGAATTCGAAATCTTGATTTGTAACGTTCTGGTTTCGAGATGCGCTGTGACAGGAAGTACTAATATGTCAAGAAGCCTCAAAACAGATTACATCCAGGTGTGCAGTGGAATATCCATTCGAGTTTTTTTAAGGACATACTCTACTTTCGAGCACTCCTTTAAGCCCAACGGTACCGACCGAAAGGGTAGGCTAAGTGTCTAAGTCATTTCACCATGCCTTACCATTCATGCATACAATCATCCATAAGACACCAACATCACCATCACGTCAACATGCACAAGCGCTAGTGAAAGTCACCACAAATTCAGTCCTGATACGGCACGTTTAGGCACGTAAACGAACTCGAGCTTAGTATTTTGGTATGTTTCCATGGAAAGGAGTACTAACGATTAGACAATCTGATACCGAAAACGACACAGGCTTAATTCGATTAAAAGCTTTTCGCTAATAGAGGGGCAAATCAAATTTATTTTTGGATATGATAGAGATTTTACAAGTGGGATGTGTAACAGTTCAGTCTGCGTCTGGCCATCTGGGATGGCTCGTTTGAAAGGGCATGGCCAATTTCAGTCCACGTCTTGAAACATTTCGAGCTTGAGGTCCGTCTCTACACATTGGTATAGCTTAATGATGAAACAATCAATTGCATGAGTGATCAACACAGAGAATTATGACTGGATCAGGTAACAAGCTGAATTCTCATAAATAGTAATTGACTATTTTACCATTCATTTCAATGAATTAAAGTAACAATAAACAGAACTACATGATACAGTACTTCTTGTAAAGAACAAACCACTTAGTTTGAAAGCAGTTGCAAATATAACAAAATGTAGGAAAAATTTACGTCTAAACCTGGTATTAATTTACACTGCATTGTGTAAATTTCTTTTACATGTTAGGTTTAATTAATCTCAGAGTTTCGTGGAATAATGAAAATCTTATTTTGTGCCTTCACATTAGTTTTTCATTTGTTTGTAAGAACTGTAGCAAGCGAGAAAATAGCCTATTGTTCTTAGATGCTCTTCAAAACTCCCTTTGTTTCCAGAACACAAATTTGCTAAACGCCTTATAGCTACAGTTAATTGCACGGTATTGTGGAGCAGTTAGTCATACGTTAAATACACCGCTATAGAGGCAGAATTTGTAGCTTTAACACGATGTGTGGTATTTTATGCATTGCTGTTTACTTTTGCAGAGTAAGTGGAATGCGCTTATGAACATTGACTCCGTCCACACGTGTTAATTCTTCCGCGTGTGTTTCGAGACCTGTTGAACATTACACCTCCCCGTCCACTTTCTCTCTCTGCTTCTCTCTCTCTCTCTCTCTCTCTCTCTCTCTCTCTCACACACACACACACACACACACACACACACAAACAACACACACACGGGCGTGAAGTATGTGGTGCGCTAACGTATGCATGTGAAAGTGTGTGTGTGTGTGTGTGTGTGTTTATACCGAGTTAGGTGCGCAGTAGCCAGGACAGCTGACTCCCATTCGGCATGATCGTGGGTCAGATTCTGTGACGTGCAGGCAGTCGCAATAGTAAACTGCCAATCAGAGCTGTCATTACCGGCCAAGAGGCACGTAGTGCAGGAAGGTGGAGCATAGCGAATACGCTGCTAAAGGCGGTCCTTAGTACTTCGGAGGCAATTATCTAGGTTTTGACATTTGTGTGACAATGTGGGCCCTTCTGAAGGACGCAAAACCAGGCCATTTAGAATTAGTTTGTGCAATCGGAACGTGACATAATCGAACAAATTAGTAGTTGACGCTTTGTAACCGGTTGTGATTATATCATTTAATTGGCTAGCATTCTACGATATTATAAGATGTTGGCGTGTTTGGAATGTGTAAATAATGAATAATACAATCATTCACTGAAGCTATTGGCGTTTCGGAGAATGTTCTCAAAATGGTTCAAATGGCTCTGAGCGCTATGCGACTTAACTTCTGAGGTCATCAGTCGCCTAGAACTTAGAACTAATTAAACCTAACTAACCTAAGAACATCGCACACATCCATGCCCGAGGCAGGATTCGAACCTGCGACCGTAGCCGTCGCTCGGTTCCGGACTGTAGCGCCTAGAACTGCACGGCCACTCCGGCCGGCAGAATGTTCTCACAAGTTGTAGGTTGTTGTTTGTAAAATATATCCCATGAATATAACTTTGCGGGCTACTGGAATCTACTGATAAGAAGAGAATAAACATATTTGTGATCCGACGCTACATCAGCGACGAACCATCGCTATTCAGTTAAGAATCGCAGGTATTAGACCAACTATATACAGAGTGAGAACTTACAATTCCCACGTGACAATCTACACTGCCAAAAGAATTAAAGGATCACTTTTTCTATACCCCGTAACTGTCTCCCATTACGATGCATGAGTCTGAAGTTTAGAAAGTCGTAGCTCAGAAGTTCATGTGAGGTGTGAGGCGGGTTAATGATGACATATCGCCAGAAAAATTCACCACAACTCTGCCCAATGCCACCGTGGACGTATCAAACGTAGGGAAGATCATCGCAGCTCTTCTTACCCCCATTTCATTCATTCTTTTGACGCCCCTGCAATGGAAGTCAGAATCGCCACGCCCAGCCTTGAAATCACGTTGTTTGTTTATGAGTGGCCGAGTAGAAAATTTCATACAGCCGCCGTTCAGAATCGACTCGTAAAGGTCTCAGGTGATGGGATAAAGGGCACCAAAGAGCTAAGTCCTTGGGACGTTGATTCCCACATATTTTGTGGTCGGAAGCGACAGCTCGCAGTGCGCTGAGCGACAGGAAGACATACTTGACAATCTTTGATACTGCTGACAACTCCTTGACGCTTCAACCCTTCTCCTAGGACTTCGTGGGTCAGTAACCACGTAGAACTTTATCTCACCCGTTTGGAATGCACTGCGACTGCAATTTTTGCTCTGGTGTATGGGGTGGACTCTGCTCTGGTCTACAGGGTAGAATACTATGGACCGTTCAGAACCATTCCACAAAGTTTAAATGTGAGCCCAAACAGCAAAGGGTGCATATGCTTTTTTAGTCTCCCATTTCACACCCTCCTGTGGCGTGATCAAAGAGGGATGCGACAATGACACGTGTGTGAATAAAACGGCAAAGGGCCATCTAATGCTCCCTTGGTAGCAGCTGTCCACATTTATTGAGAATTTTACGGATGTACCTTTACAGAGGAAACGTGCAAAGTAGCCCTAGTGCCTCTAGGTAGGCAACCACTTCACACACCTCTGATGCCAGTTGCCTGCCTGCAGGAGTATAGGACTACTTTGTAGGTTTTCTCTGTAACGGCACATTTTTAAAATTATTTTTAAAATACTCAATAGATGTGGGTGGATACCACAGAGGGTATTACTGAAGGATCTTGTATTCATGAATATGTCAATGTCACACCTGCCCATGATCATGCCACAGAAGGGCTGAAAAAGCACAAGGGCCCTTTGCTACTTCGGATCACTTTCAAATTTCGTCGAGTGGTTTCGGAAGGTCCCTAGTGGTTCCATCCTGTGCACATAAGCAAAAACTGTGGCCACAATGTATTGCAAAGGGATCAGATCATGGGGGTTTCTGGTTTGGTTCAAATGGCTCTGAGCACTATGGGACTTAATATCTGTGGTCATCAGTCCCCTAGAACTTAGAACTACTTAAACCTAACTAACCTAAGGACATACCACACATCCATGCCCGAGGCAGGATTCGAACCTGCGTCAGTAGCGGTGACGCGGTTCCAGACGGAAACGTCTAGAAGCGCACGGCCACACCGGCCGGCGGGGTTTCTGGCCCACGATGTCCTTAAAGAGGGGTTGAATCCTCTAGGAAGTGTCACCATATTTAAAAAAATGTCAAGAACGTCATCCTGTTGTTAGTCACTCTGCAAAATGTCGTTTTCGATTGCGAAATATGTTGGAATCAACGTCTCAAGGAAAGGGGTAGTATCATTGTCGCTCTTTATGTCACTCCCTAAGACCCTTTCGTGTCGCTTCTGCACAGCGGTGTGTTTGAAATGTTTTCCTCGGCCACTCATAAGAAAACCGTGTGATTCTAACCGTGGGCATCGCGGTTCTGACCTCCATCGCAGAGGTGTCAAAAGAAGGGGTGGAATATAAGAGGGGCTGTGACGACGCTTCCATCGTTTGACGTGACCGCAGTGGCGTTGGGCAGATTTTTGGTGAAATTTGGAGCCAATGTGCCGTCATCAGATCGTGTCACATGAATTAAGCTCCGGCCTTTTTTTTCGCGTTTCGAGACCTTGCTGTCTGAAGCGCCGTTGAGCCCAAGAGTGATGTCATAGGACGCTTTTGCATCGTCACAGAGGCAGATTTTAGGCACTTTTGAGTCAAATTTCAAACTTGTGCGTAACAATGGAAGGCAACTACGGGGTTTCGAAAAAGTGATCCTTTACTTGTGTTGCGGAGTATAGATTCCGAAGTCGTGCTCCGATGCGAAACGTTAAATATTTCTCCTTGTATCTCTCTCTCTCTCTCTCTCTCTCTCCCTGTCTATTTCTCGTTGTGTGTGTGAACTCTTGCTACTTGCACGCAGAGTAACCTTGGGGGCCTTCGAATAACATGATATGGCTGCTCAAATAGTCATCGAACTCCCGACATATTTCATTCTTTACCGTACACTCGTCCAGAAGTTGAAAACAGTGTGACTAATACCCAACGGACCAAATCATATTCTTCCAATGTACACAGTTTAGGTTTTATGGCTTGGGAACCGTGTTTTCCTCTTGCTGGCGTTTGAATTGCTGGTGAGTGGTTTTGGAATTTCAGGCTGCCATATGATTCCCTGCTTATGGAGCTCCCTTTGTGTTGTTTTGGTGCTTTTAGGATTCGCGAGTGCAATTCTGCAGTGAATTTTGCAGCTGACGTGCTCTTATAGTTCGTCAACATTCTCTTCTGTGATGGTCTATCACAATCACTCAACAAAAACTTTCATCGGCTTTGTGACTTAGAGGGTGCTGTTCTTCCGCTTTTCCTGTATGCAGTGTAAATCTTCTATACGGTGGCTCTCGAAGCAACTAACATTTCGGCAATCTTGGTTACGGAAGCACTCACCATACGAACACCAACAATACTGCCCACATTCGAATTAACTTGGCTCCGTCATAATACACAGCTGACACTTGAAACGTATTGAGGACATTGTACAGGTGCCGTTCGTGGTCAAATACAAAAGTGAAACATGCAGGGATGGCTGGCATCAACATTTATGTTCAAGCAAGCGTTTCCGTATTTTTGTCCTACTTCTGAATCTCTCTCTGCTTGTATTTGGAAAGGTGGAATAGAAGTTGCAGAGTATACTGAACAGAGTTCTGTGAATCCTTAGAAATCTCTCCGCACATTTTGAAAGCTTTCTATTAATGAGGAGGCGTTCTGACCGCTCCTCATTCCACAATCCGTCACCTCACAGCTCTGTGTTGAACCTTTTGCAGTACTCGGGTACATCACGTACTTGCTCCACAATAATATAGTCTTCCATGACTTTTCGTATTCCCACACGTTCCCCGTCAACAGGGGGTAGCCTTCTGCAGGTTTGCTGCTCCCAGTAACACGAGGGTAGGTTAAAAATTAATGCACACATGCCTATCGAAAGGAACAAAAACAGAATGATTGGTCAAAAATTACATTCAAGTTCAATTGTTACGCTTCAAAATAAAATATTTATTTAGCAAAATAGTCACCGTTAAGGGTGACACATGTCAGCCAACATGTAACAAGTTTTTACATCGCTCACTGAAAAATACTTCCGACTTTTCTCCAATCTAGGGTTTGACAACTGCCCTCACATCGTCCGAGGTGTAATGATTATCCTCTAGGTGTCTCTTGAGTAGAAGAAAAAAGTCGCAAGGCGCAAGAGCGGAGGAGTAAGGACTGTGTGGAATCGGTTCAAACTTCAGGTTTCGCAGAGCCTCTTTAGTTGCGTGCAAATTGTGTGGACTAGTGTCGTCGTGTTTCAAGATTATTGGCGCTAAGGTGCCTCTAACACGACCAACTCGCCGAATATCAACATCTGTCTTCTCTTGAGGCAAAAAGTTATAAACACAACTATTTTACAGAGACTTTAAAACACCTCCAACTTTTGCCCCTCGTATCACAAAATCGGTCACATAAGCTACGTGAGCGTCCAAAATCACAGTCAAAAGAATTTTGTTGCGGATAGTTGTGTTTATAACTTTTTGCCTCAAGAGAAGACAGATGTTGATATTCGGCGCTGTGTCTTTTCTCTTCTGGGTCGTAATAATGGACCCATGATTCGTCCCTCGTTACAATACTCAAAATGAAGTCGTCTCCTCCATCACGGTAGTGCTGCCCGAGTTGCTCGCAGCATTCCAATCGACTCTCATCTTTGAAACGCCATGCTACACATCGCTCACATGTTTTGCGGCCTCCTAATTGTTCAGTAATGAAGCCGACACGTTCCTTGGACGTTCCAGTATGATTTGCGATACGCTTTTGAGTGATTCTCTTGTCTAGTTGAATCAAATCGTTGACGAGTTTGCGGTGTTTGTCGTATGTGACCATTATCGGACGTTCTCTGCGTGTTTCAGCAACAATTATGGCTTTTCCAGGCTTTCAACCACATAATTTTACTACCCATCGATTTACAACAGACCTACAAACATCATCGACACCATAATCAGCCTTTAAGCGACCATGAATCTCACTAGGAGTTACTTCTTCACCAGTTAAAAATTCGATACCACCACGATGTTTAACTCGCCTTGGCATAGCACTAGACCATGCATGTCTCCATACTTACGCTAGTCAAAATACACTATATGAATGCAACGCATTCAAACTACGCTAGCATACTAAAAACGTAAATGTCGTGTGACTAGGGCTGCCCGTCGGATAGACCGTTCGCCGGGTGCAAGTTTTTCGATTTGACGCCACTTCGGCGACTTGCGCGTCGATGGGGATGAAATGATGATGATTAGGACAACACAACACCCAGTGCCAGAGCGAAGAAAACCTGCGAACCAGCCGGGAATCGAACCCGGACCCTTAGGATTGACATTCTGTTGCGCTGACCACTTTTTTTTAAAAATCTCATTTCGTTCTATATTGTTCGTTGAATTTGTTCGGGGCGGACGTCCGATGACACCCGTTCAGGTTCTTCGTTGATCCGTTCACTCAGTTTTGTTATTACAGAGGATAGCTAAACCTCTGACCGAACACGCTGAGCTACCGTGCCGGCACCACTCACCTACCGGCGGCAGATGCTTGCATACTGAGTCTCGAGGTCACTTAGGTCGCGTTCTACAAGCATGTTTGTATTACTTTCAGTCTACCCTCTTATCATAGTCTCCTCTATCTACATAAAATTACTTGGGAATAAGACTGCAGTATGACAATAAATTCATCGTTATTATTCAGTTTCTTTTTCCAAAAGTTGCAACCGATTTCGTAGGACTATATCCACACCGTTCAATCACATTAGTGTGACCACTACTTATGTTCGACGTCAACGAGTAATAATCACTCACAGATGGCAGTTGGCAGCACTAGCAGCGGAGGGGGAAGCGAAAATAATGCAGTAGTTGTTGTAATGCGAAAACTGAGCGATTTGTCTGTCGTCCAAAAGGGCACGATCATTGACCTTCGGGCCAACGATGGGAGCATTTAGGAAACTGCTAAGTTTGTAAACTGTTCACGTGGCGCCATGGATAAGTATAGCGTGTATGGCGAAGTGGTGTTATCCAAAAAGGCGCTGAGGCAAGTGTGATCCACCACGGGCCACAGATGACTTGTGTGAACGACGGATGCGGAGATATGTACTGGCCAATAGACATGCAACTGTTGAATAGCTGGCCGCCCAGATGAACCAAGGGCGAACAACAGTTTCACCTCAACGACATTTCAGAGAACGTTGCTACGTATGGCACCCATGCTGACTTCTGTTCAAGGCTAGAATTTGCTCGCCAGTATCGCGAACGGACGTCCACTGAATGGCTGACTAGCGAAAGGTGACCTTTTCAAATGAATCACGTTTCGTGCTCCATCGAAGAGATGCCATTGGTTTATACAGCATGAAGCGTCTTAAACCAACAATCGTGCAACAAACGTCGGAAGGGTTCAGATCGGAGGAGGGAGCATTGCGCTCTGGGGACTGTTTTCGTGGCATTCTCTGTGTGACGTCGATATTCTGGAAGACACATTGGATGAACACACGTAGGCATCTATTCTTGGGTCCTGTGTCCACCCATAAACGCGGTTTGTATTCGGTCGGCACGATGGAATGTACCATCAGGACAATGCATCGTGTCACACGACTCGCACAGTACGTCCGTGGTTCCAAGAACACCTGGATAAGTTTACCGTACTCCAGTGGCCAGAAAACTCACCGGATTAAAACGAAATCGAGAATCTGTAGGACCACGTCCATCGCAGCTGTCACAGCACTGGAATCGGGATGGGCCCACATCCCTGTAGGTACCTTCCAGAACATCACTGGCTCTCTTCATATTCATCTCGCAGCGGTCCACGCTGCGAAAGGTAGGTGTTCAGGTTATGACAGGTGGTAACATCAATGTGACTTTACAGTGCATATCTCCCACACGAATGAAGACAGAAGTTAGTGAAGAATTTTAGCTTATGCATCAAAACTTGAAGTTTATATTGGCGCCATTTGTAAGTTACTGGTTCATTTCGTTGCCGATAGGGATGTGATGCATCGGTCGTTCATTACTCACTGCGAGTCTAATCGAGATGGCGATAATGCATCAATACAGGGTGTTTTGAGTTCTCCTTTTCAACAGCTGTACGAGGGGCGTTTCAAAAGTCTGTGCAAAAATAAAAACTAATTACGTGTTTGAGATAAACCTTTTTTATTTTTCGACATAGTCTCCTTTTAGACTTATACACTTCGTCCAACGCTGTACTAATTTGTTGATCACTTCTGAATAACAGAAGTTGTCCGAGTCAGCAAAATAACTATTAGATGCTGGAATCACCTCCTCGTTTAAATAAAATCTTTGTCCTGCCAGCCATTTCTTCAAATTGGGGAACAAACAGTAGTCCGAGGGAGCCAAGTCTGCAGAATAGGGGGGATGTGAAACGAGTTGGAATCCTATTTCCATTAGTTTTGCGACCAGAACTGCTAAGGTGTGTGCTGGTGCATTGTCGTGATGGAAAAGGAGTTTTTTGCGGTCCAGTTGGCGGTGTTTTTCTTGCAGCTCGGTTTTCAAATCGTCCCATAACGATGAATAATATGCATCTGTAATAGTTTTACCCTTTTCCAGATAGTCTTATCCCTTGCGAATCCCAAAAGACTGACGCCATAACCTTTCCGGCCGAATGAATGGTCTTCGCGTTATTTCGTGCAGATTCTCCCTTGGTAACCCATTGTTTGGATTGTTGTTTGGTCTCAGGAGTATAGTAATGTATCCATGTTTCATCCGGAGTGACGAAACGACGCTTAAAGTCCTGCAGTTTCTTCCTGAACAGCTGCAAACCATCCTTGCAACACTTCACACGAGTACGTTTTTGGTCACGAGTGAGCAATTGCGGAACCCATCTTGCGGATAGTTTTCTCATGTCCAAATGTTTATGCAAAATATTATGTACCCGTTCATTCGAGAAGCTCACAGCACTAGCAATCTCACGCACCTTAACTCTTCTGTCATCCATCACCATATCAATGATTTCTGGAGTCGTAACCTCCACAGGACGTCCAGAACGTTTAGCATCATTGTGCCCATATGGCCACTCCGAAAATTTTGAAATCACTTATAAACTGTTCTAATCGAAGGTGCAGAGTCACCGTAATGTTTATCAAGCTTCTCTTTAGTCTCCTGAGGCGCTTTGCCTTACATAAAGTAATGTTTAATCACCACACGAAATTCTTTTTCGTCCATTTTTTGAGAATCACTCCACTTCCTTGATTCACACGAATGCCAAACACAAAGAAATAGACCAATATCGTTGAAACTGGTGTGCGTTCTTTCCAAAGATGCTACTAACTAAGCATGACCTCGATATGTGCCGGTGGTGCCATCTCTTGGACTTTGCACAGACTTTTCAAACGGCCCTCGTAATTTAGTTAATACTGTGCGACATGATTTCTGTCGAGAGTATGACGTAGCACATCCTACAGCTCAAAGATTTCCACGATGATACCGGCTCTTTCAAACCACTGGTTATTTATGTAAGGTGAAATGCCCATACGCTCATACAAGGTGGAAGGCGAATGCACCGTCGTCCAGCACATCATCCACAGGAGTTAATTCGTAGTGCCAACTGAGATTTAGTCATTTCTAAAGTGCCTCTCTTTCGTTTTTTGTGGCGACGGAAGTGCTTTAAACCATATGGGATTCATTTACATTACGGAGACCTGATGGTGACAATAACGTGTAGAGTTGTGTGAATTCAATGAGTTTGAGAATCACGATCTTTGAAACTAATGCTTTTGTTCCTCACGTGAAGTTGAATCCCATTTTGCAAACATTAGGCTTACATGGTACCTCAAAACGTACTGTGGTATGTATTCAACCTATTTTCCGAGAACTTAACAGCATCCACATGGTGCAATTGGCAAAAAGTGGGTATTTTAAAATCTATGGTAGAAATACACGACCAACGTGTCGCACAGAAATATATATCACTGATTAGATTAGATCAGATTAAATGCATTTTTTGTTCCAATGGGTCCGCAGTGAGGAGATGCTCCAGGTAGTGAGACATGTCAGAGAATCAAGAATACAGAACACGATAAATGGATGTGCTAATCTTGGACTCCAAATAAAACGGTACTCTTGGATGCGGAATAAGTGAAAATCGTCTTAAACATATTTTTTATTTACAAGGTGATAAATAACGTCTCACAAAACTTGCAAAAGATGTTCAGTACGCTCAGGAGCATATGATATTTCTTAAGCTGTTGTAGCAATGCATCATCGAATAGAAAAATTATTTTACAGCACATTTTTACAATGATCGCATATCTGCACTAAATTTGTACAGATGTCATATTCTACCAGTACATGTGTTATTGACATTACTAGTAACATATACAAATGAGTTACTAATAATATCAAATTAGTAACGTATACAAATGAGTTACTAACAATATCAAATAATACGAGTACTGAAAGGATATGACAACAGATACACATCAGCCGTCTTCCCCACCGTGATTCACGAGACTTGACGTTGGCGGGAGAGGCTTGCGGTCTCAGTGATATAGACAACCGTACCGTAGGTGCAACTACAACGGAGGGCTATCTGTTGAGCGTGTGGTTTCTGAAAAGGGGCAGCGGCCTTTTCAGTAGTCTGGATGATTGACTGATATGGCCTTGTAACATCAACCAAAACGGACTTTCTGTGCTGCTATTGTAAACGTCTGGAAGGAAAGAGAAATTACACTGGTAATTTTTCCCGAGGGCATGCAGATCTACTGCAGGTTAAATGATGATGGCAGCCTCTTGGAAAAAACATTCCGGAGGTAAAATATTTCTCTGTTTGATTCTACAGGAGATTATCATTATCTGGAGGGGAAAAAAACCTGCGTTGTGCGGATCGGAGCGTGGAATGTCAGATCCGTTAATCGGGCAGGTAGGTTAGAAAATTTAAAAGAGAAATGGATAGGTTAAAGTTAGATGTAGTGGGAATTAGTGAAGGTTAATGGCAGAAGGAACAGGACTTCTGGTCACGTGAATACAGGTTATAAATACCAAATCAAATACAAAATCAGACAGTGGTAATGCAGGTGTCGATTTAATAATGAATAAAAAATAGGAACGCGGATAAGTTACTACGAACAGCATAGTGAACACATTATTGTAGCCCACACTCACCGCAGTAGTAGAAGTTTATACGTCAATTAGCGACGCAGATCATGAAGAGAGTGAAGATATGCATGACGAGATAAAAGAAATTATTCAGATAGTTGAGATGAAAATTTAAGAGTCATAGGGGACTGGAATTAGATAGGGAAAGGAAGAGAAGCAAAAACAAGTGAATATGGACTGGGGGGGGGGGGGGGGAAAGAATGAAAGAGGAAGCTCCCCTGTGGAATTTTACACAGAGCATAATTTAATCATAGCTAACACTTGATTTAAGAATCATGAAAGAAGGCCGTATACGTGGAAGAGACTTGAAGACAAAAAAATGGTTCAAATGGCTCTGAGCACTATGGGACTCAACTGCTGTGATCATAAGTCCCCTAGAACTTAGAACTACTTAAACCTAACTAACCTAAGGACATCACACACATCCATGCCCGAGGCAGGGTTCGAACCTGCGACCGTAGCGGTCGCACGGTTCCGGACTGCGCGCCTAGAACCGCGAGACCACCGCGGCCGGTAGACTTGAAGACACCTAAAGGTTCCAGAATGATTGTATAGTAGTAAGACAGATATTTCCTAACAAGATTTTAAATTGTAAGATATTTCCAGGGCAGATGTGGACTCTGACCACAATTTATTTGTTATGAACAGTAGATTAAAATTGAAAAAAACTGAAAAAAAGGTAGGAATTTAAGGAGATGGGACTCGGATAAACCGAAAGAAGTAGAGGTTGTAGAGAGTTTCAGAGGGAGCATTAGGGAAAAATTTACGCGAACAAGGGAAAGGAATACAGTAGAAGAAGAGTTGGTAGCTTTGAAAGATGAAATAGTGAAGGCAGCAGAGGATCAAATAGGTAAAAAGACGAGAGCTAATAGAAATCCAAGGGTAACCCAAGAGATCACTGGATTTAATTGATGAAAGGTTAAAATATAAAAATGTTGTAAATGAGGCAGGTGAAACAGAATACAAATGTAAAAAAAAAAGAACCACACACACTGACAAGGAGTGCAAAATGGCTAAGGAGGAATGGCTAGAGGACAAATGTAAGGAATTAGAAGCATATATCACAAGGGGTAAGATAGTTGACGTCGACTGGAAAATTAAAGAGACCTTTCGAGAAAAGATAACCACCTGTATGAATATCAAGAGCTCAGATGAAAAACCAGTTCTAAGCAAAGAAGTGAAAGCAGAAAGGTGGAAGGAGTATGTAGAGTGTCTATACAAGGGGGCTGTACTTGAGAGCAAAGTCATGGAAGAGAACGTACATGGAGATGAGATGTGAAATACACTACTGCTTGAATAATTTGACAGAGCACTGAAAGACCTAAGTCGAAACAAGGCCCTGGGAGTAGGCAACATTTCATTAGATCTACTGATAGCTTTGGGAGAGCCAGCCACGCCAAACTCTTCCATCTCGTGAGTAAAATGTTTGAGACAGGCGAAATACCCTCAGATTTCAAGAATAATATAATAATTCCAAATCCAAAGAAAGCAGGTGCTGACAGGTGTGAATATTACAGAACTATCAGTTTAATAAGTCACGGTTGCAACATACTAACACGAATTCTATACAGAAGAATGGAAAGACTGCTAGAAGCCGACCTTGGGGGAGATCACTTGGGATTCCGCAGAAATGTAGGAACACGCGAGGCAATACTGATTCCAAGACTTCTCAAAGAGTATAGGTTACGGAAAGGCACACCTATGTTTATAGCATTTGTAGACATAGAAAAAGCGTTTGACAGTATCGACTGGAATACTCCCTTTCAGATTCTAAAGGTGGCAGGGGCAAAATACAGGGAGCGAAAGACTGTTTACTGTTTGTACAGAAACCAGATAGCAGTTACAAGATTCGAGGTGCATGAAAGGGTATCAATGGATGAGAAGGGAGTGAGACAGAGTTGTAGCTTATCCCAGACGTTATTCAATCTGTATACTGAACAAGCAGTAAAGGAAACAAAAGAAAAATTTGGAGTTCACGGAGAAGAAATAAAAATATTGAGGTGCGCCGCTGACATTGTAATTCTGTCAGAGACAATAAGGGACTTGTAAAAGGAGCTGAACGGAATGGACGCTGTCTCCAAAGGAGGATATAAAAATAACGGCAACAAAAGCAAAACGAGGATAATGGAATTTAGTCGAATTAAATCAGATGAAGCTGAGGGAATTAGATTGGAAATGAGACTCCTAAAGTAGTAGATGAGTTTCGGTATTCGAGAAGCGAGGTATGGTGGTCGAAGTAGGGAAGATATAAAATGTAGACTGGCAATGGAAAGGAAAGCGTTTCCGAAGAAGAGAAATTTATTAACATCGAGTATTGATTTAAGTGTCAGGAAGCTGTTTCTGAAAGTATTTGTACGGAGTGTAACCATGCATGGAAGTTAAACATGGACGATAAACAGTTTAGGAAAGAAGAGATGTGGTGCTACAGAAGAATGCTGAAGATTAAATGGGTAGCTCGCGTAACTAAGGGCAAGTATTGAACACAACTGGGGAGAAGAGAAATTTATGGTACAACCTGAGTAGAAGAAGGGATCGGTTGCTAGGAGAAATTCTGAGGCATCAATAGATTACCAATTTAGTACTGGAGGGAAGTGTGGGGGTTAAAAATCGTAGAGGGAGACCAAAAGATGAATACAGCAAGCGTATTCGGAAGGATGTAGGTCGCAGTATTTACTCGGAGATGAAGAGGCTTGCGTAGGACTGAGTAGCATGGAGAGATGGATCAAAGCAGTCTCCGGACTGGAGACCACAACAACAACAACAACAACAACAACACAACAACATACAAATCAGTTGGTTGTACTAAGTAATTCATCAATTTAATGGGAAGTATTTATAATATTAGAAGCCAAGATCACTTGATGTGAAGTAATTTATTTCATAGCCAGTTTGGACAGAAACAGCTGTTATCTTCAGATTCTCAGATCTCCCAGAAATATATAACTACACATCAGTCTCGTCGACATATGCCCCAGTTATAATAACATAGTTCCACAGCGGTTTGTCAAGTAGCCTATATAAAACTTGCTAAACAAGATATCCATGTACCAATAAGGAGCACAAGAGCAAAAACAGGTACATCAGTGCAGATGGTGCCTCGACAACAACGCAGGAACATTTGTGCTATGGATATTTTACGTAGTGAGTATAATGTATTTGAGAAACCACTGTGGAGCTGCACTATTGTAACTGCAGTATGTTCTCAGTATGTCGAAGAGAATGATGTATAATTATATATCTGGGATATCTGTGAATGTGAGGATGACAGCTAGTTAGTGTCGAAATGGTTCATCAAATACACTATTTCACATCAAGGTATCTAGGCTTCTAAAATTATAAATTAAAACGTTAGATCGCACCAACATGTGTAAATCATATAGGAGTTGAAGGGGTTAGCCACCAGAAACCCTTTAGACTCCTCTTAAAGTGTTCCTGAGTAATTGTCACCTTTTGTACCAAAGTAAGTGACTAAATCTTCACCAGGTTTCTTCTTATTTCCAGTATTGATTCCATAAACTGATGTGTTGATATGCAAAAAGTCGTATTTTTGACGTCAAATTTCGGTTAGAAATAAATGTATTGGGAAATACTAGTTAGTGTCCCTAGTTCCCTAAACAGACCGAAAACTTTAGCTTGGCTTGATGAATTACCCCAAAAAATAATCCCGTATGACATTATGGAATGAAAGTAAGCATAGTATGCCGGCTTTTTCATTTTTATATACCCTGTGTCTGACAAAATTCGCATTGCAAACAGAGATTTGCTAAGACGCTTCAGCAGTTCTGTGGTGTGCTCCTCCCATTTTATTAACGTCAATGAAAAATTGATTTACAAGTCTTTCCAAGACTCTGCTTGCTTTGCTCTTTGTGGCAGTGTTGGTATCATCTGCAAACAAAACAAAGTTGATATCTTGTGATGTTAAAGATGACAATAAACACAATAAAAAATAAGGGCTTTAAGATGGAACCTTATGAGAGTCCATATGTAGTTAATTTCCAGATGGATGAGGCCTGACAGCTCAGTACATGTCCTTTTCCTGAAACCCTTTGTTTCCTGTTTAGAGATATAAGATGTGAATAATATTGCAGCATTTCCTGTAACAACCTAATATTCTAATTTATTTAAAACGATACTGTGATTTACACAGTCAAGTGAGTTTGATAGCCGGCCGCGGTGGTCTAGCGGTTCTGGCGCTGCAGTCCGGAACCGCGGGACTGCTACGGTCGCAGGTTCGAATCCTGCCTCGGGCATGGGTGTGTGTGATGTCCTTAGGTTAGTTAGGTTTAAGTAGTTCTAAGTTCTAGGGGACTTTGACCTAAGATGTTGAGTCCCATAGTGCTCAGAGCCATTTGAACCATTTTTTCGAGTTCGATAGATCACAAATTTGTGAGTAGCCTGTAATTTATTGTCTAGCGAATTACCTACATTCTCGCTGTATCCGCAGATAGCCTTCTCAGTATCAGAATCCTTTAGAAATCCGAACTGTGACATTGACGATATATTATTTTCTGTCACATGATTAAGAAACCGATTGTACGTTACCATTTCTAAAATTTTCAAGAGTGGTAGCGAAAGCGAAATTGGTAGGAAATTTGAACATATTTCTTTACCTCCTTTGTTAAATGAAGGCTGAGCTTCAGCATATGTCACTTATCCAGGCTATGTTTTACTGATAAACGACTGCTTACACAGATAACGTAATATATTGCTAAACTCAAAAGCACAGTCTTTAATTAAGTACGTGTACATATTACAGTAATCACTATAATTCTTTGATTTTGAATATTTTGTGTCGGATTACTTCTAATGGTGTGCTGTGGGTCATATTCATATTACAGAAGTTTTTCAGTAATGGCTGGTCTGAGATATTCCATGTGGGCTTCTACTGAACCGGACAACCCCGTATTTTCAGTAAATACTTGTTAAAAAGTTTTGCACACCGCACACATCTATTAAAAATGTGTTATTTGCTCTTAACGCTGTCTGCTCCTCGTCATATTTGGTTCTACCAGTCTCCTTCTTCACTATATCCCACATTGTGTTTATTTTGTTATCTGACATGATTATCTTTTTCTCATGAGACATTTACTTTTATGTCCAAATTACTATGTTTGATATTTTGCAGTATGTCTTGTAATGAGGTGGAGCCTCAATGTCAAAACTGTTTCTTTTTCCGTAAGCATCTCTCCAGTTCATGTTTTTGAGGAGTGTCGCAAAATAATCAATTTTTGGCTTATTGGCTATACCTCTTAACTCAGTTTTAGTAGATTTCATATCCTTTTCAGTATTAATGTTTAACAGTTGTAACTGCATGTCACAACCCTGTAGTCCATTGGTTACTGTTTTTGTAATTTAATTTTTTATCGTTAGACTTCTCTACAAAGATATCATGTATGGAAGGTTACACTGAGAATTACGTTGAATGATTGTCTTGCTGACTGTAATAAATTATTACTGGATGAATGTTTAGGGAAATCTACGTTACAATCACAAGCAAGCACTGTTTCTTTTTTTTTGTTGTTAAATGGGTCAATAGGGCTCCAAGAAGATTTAAAACAGATTAAAATTGCCTGCAAGCGCTCAGATTTCACTTACCAGTATGAAAGATTTATTATATATTCCTACTTTTGTCGCAGGAGCTTCCATGTCCTGAACAAAATCAATGACTACAAAACGACGCTCCAGCAAAAAAGCAAGGAAATCTGTAAGAGCCATCGGAAGCTGGATTTATAAGAAATCCAGAACTGGCAATACTTCGATTTAAACAAACTTTTTGAAACCATATTAGTGGGTGGTTAGTGTTACAAATTGTTCCTCATAATATATTATGTACAATGATTGTATGTGCATGCATGTGAAACACACACCCTTGTAAACCTGGGTGACTCCTTCAAAAATAAAATCTTTATAGTCTGTGTAAGTTGAAATTCATCCCAAGTCTCTATCTTCAATCATGCAGGATAGCGGTCTTTTGAAGTTCAATGTATTCTGCCGAGAGCACACCCTACATATTCTGATAATAGCGTTTGCTTTACTAATACAGAAACGGTTTTTTGTGGAGATTTGTTTCGTTACTTCTCCACATATCGGCAACGTAATGACACAAAAATTAGTTTTCCAATTTAAACCGTGAATTTTAATAGCTTTAGTCTTTATGGCATTAGCATGATTATTATTTTTCATTAGGTTTCATTATTTTTACGTCACAGTTTTATAAGAACACATAATACCATATAATTATTTGCTTCACGGAAATGCTTCCTGTAAAAACTGGCACTGTTGTTGGCCGTATCGGGTCGCTTTTGCCATTGTGAGTGCAGAATTCGCTCCACATAATAACTAAAGCCTAACTATGCTTTTAGGCCGCTGTGTACTGCCTGCTTAACAAGGAATTCGCGTTATCGGCACAATAGTGAGGAACTGCAACATTCCTGGGAGCCGCTTTTGTTCTCTCGGGGAGTAGGGGTGCCGTAACATTACCAGGCTTTAATCCGCGGCGCGACGAGGCTTCAATAGCTGTGACTTTCCTCATCACATCTAGTTCTTTCAGACCCTCTCTTAGACTTGGATAGATCCCACGAGATCAACGAACTTTTTTGACTTAATTATTCGTAGAAATGCTACTAAAACTTTATTTGCTCATTGTTACTCAAAATCTGGACCTATACAGTTGTGTCACAGCTGTAAAATTTTTTGTTTATTTATGGACGCCATCACTTGTTTATAACACGGTCATAACCGGTTTCGGCCATACAATGACCATCTTCAGATTCTAAAGGCGGCATACACTGAACACAGGTTCACGCGTTGTCAACGCGTATGGCCGAAACCGGTTATGACTGTGTTGTAAACATGTGATTGCGTCCATAAATAAACAAAAAATTTTACGCAAGAATCAATTACGCACTACATAGATAAAATGTCGTTTTTTCCAAAATGTCACAACTGTATTAGATACTTAAATCATTTGAGACATCTATATTCACAACTGCGCAACTATGCTTAATATTACGCTTCAGTCATTTTGTTCTTGTCCCGTTCTTCCATTCTTTTTTATATACTCTTATCTGGAAGCTCCTCATGAAATGCTCTTATACTCTCTTGACCTGTAGCTGAAAAAGTGTCTCCAGGTCCCTGTAGGAAACCCAAAATATCTACATATTTTTTTATGGGTTTCTGATTCTATCCACCCGTATTTTATACAGAAACTGGCAGAATTAATTGAATCAATAAAAGAATCAAAATTTTAAAGTCCAATTTTTGATCCTCGAGGAAATCCTGTATATATCCGTCATTTGATCACGGTTATCAAATTCCCCTATACACTGGTTGTACCTCATTAAAACTGCAAGGCGTTGGTCAATAATGCATTTCTTTTCAGAGTTATTCTGATTCTAAGCTTTTTCTGTGGGGTCACGCCATGTTGTCTCCGCCAATCAGTTTCTTTTCCTTCCGTATAGGAACAAGATTCATTACGGTTCCTATTTCCCGTAGGACACATGAAGAAACTGTTGCAATAATGACACAGTTGTGATTGCCAGTAAAAAAAAAAAAGTCTCCGATATTGAATTAAAGTTCGCGAAGGCTACCACGGAAAATTAAAACCAAGGGTGACATCTGCTGAAGGAGCCGATTTCTCTTGATGAAATCCAAAATCGAGTACTAAACCTTTGTTTCTAGGACAAATTTTGTAAAAGTCCCAAAGGACACGCTTTGCTCGGAGCCTACAGGGACAGTGTCTAACGTCCAGTAAATATTGCTGTCTGTTGTTTAGTGGAATGAAGTAGTTGAAGGTCTCAAACAAGCACTCTGTACAAAGTTAATTGCAGGCTGTACGTTACACACGGCACGTGGTCAGTGTCAGTGGCATGCAGCGCTTGTTCTGAGAGAGAAAGACTTGTTCCTAGGCATGTAATCTGCAGTTGCTGGTGAATGTAGTGCACACGGGCAGTACATTTTCTGGAAGAGTTATACATTCTGTAATTATACAGGCTGTGACAAAAATGTACGGTACAAATTGCAGGAGACGAAGAAATTATGACATATGAACATGGGTCTGGAAACACTTTGTTTCCATGTTAGAACTCATTTTCTCCAGCTCATTACTCAGGGAAACACATAAGAACAGAACTCACCAGCATACCACATACAACTCTTTCTCACAGGAGGTTCAACAAGCCCTCCGTGGGACGTTGGTGCATGCATCAGCCCGCCGTCGTAGTGAATCTCGGACGCGCTGGTGTACCCCTGGAGTATTGCGTATGGTTTCACAGTCTTCCATAATAAGGGTACGGAGACCTTGAACATCTCGTGTTCGGATTCCATACACAAGAGCTTTCAAATGCCCCCACAAATAAAAGTCCAGTGGGTTTAATTCCTGAGAGCGTGGAGGTCAGGCAATTGGACCATTTCTACCTATCCATCTGTCGCCGAATCTGTTACTTAGAAACTGACGGACATTAACACTAAAATGAAAAGGTGCTGCATCGTGTATGAAGTAAATGTTTCGTCGCACAGATGAAGGCACACCTCCCAACAGGTCAAGTAGAGCGGTCTCTGAGAAATTATGATAACTTTGTCCGTTGAGCCTGAGTGGAAGAAAGTGACGCCCTACCAGTCATAAACAATGCCGGCCGAAATACTGACAGAAAACCTTTTTTGATGACTGCGTGAGGATTGAGGTCTGGCCACACATGCCGATTGAGAAAATTGACAATCTGATCTCGTTCAAACGGCGCCTTATCTGTGAACACCATCGTAGCACTAATATCAGGTTTGACATTTTCTCGAATAAGCCGTTCGCAGAAGACTACCCGTGCAGGAAAATCAGCAGCTGATAGTGACTGCACTCGGTATAATTGGTATGGATACAGCTGGTTAGTCATGTGGTCAACATTCAGTATTGCAGCTACATGTCTTGTACTGACTCTCTAGGGTCGTCGTCAACTGCATGAACAATTACCACCTCCCGTTGCGGTATCCTCGACCTTCTAGGCCTTCCCTGGTCGCGAGTATCAGAGTTAAATTCCCCATATTCCCTAAGACGACGATCAATGGCTTCAGATGTTTTCCTGTTTGGGCACTTTCGTCCTGGAATTCTGTTTTGGTACAAAAGTTCTGCGCGAGCGCCATTACCGTCAGCTAATCCATACATCAGATCGGCATCTGCCATCTCTGCATTTGTGTACACTGCCACTGCAATAGCCAAGTCTGTGATTAACTCTACGTAGTAAACTGTGAGCTTTCAACGGTCGTACTGATCGTTGGAACAGTTCATATTACCTGTGAACACTGACGTACGTCCCATTGCAACAGCGACATGCAAAACTAAACACTGGCGGTGCACAACGTAACCAGATGTCACCAAAAGGGCATGTTCCCCATGATTCTAACGTTCTGTTCTTGCGTGTTTCCCACGACTAATCAGCTATGAGTGAGGAACGTGTCTTGCAATTTGTGCCGTATATTTTCGTTACAACATGTATTTCTTACTATTAGTTTAATCCTCTTGGGTACTATTCGCTGAAAAGCTAACTCGAGATTCATATTTTGCATCACATTCTAAAAACACAGAGAAAGAATTTCCTTTTTCCGCAGATGGATTTACGTTGCGCTTCAAGTGTCTGTTGAAGAGTCTTACGATTTGTTGGTTAGATGATTTATCCTAAATTTCTCTTGTACTTAGTTTTGGCGGACGTTTATATTTGATATCTTTCTTTTCAAAGGAAGGTTCAGAGCTTTCTTCTGGTCTGGATTTGTTTCTTAGAGATGCCTAGCTAGGGTCTCCCACATCGAATTAAACTAATAAGGTTAGCAGCTCATCATTAGTTTTGTCATACGTGAAGTCAGTGAATGGGTACAATCATTCCATTTAATCTCTCGTAGATCATAAACTAAATATAGCATACAGAAAGCTTAAATATTAAGTTACCCTTTTAAAAATATATTTGTGCATTAAGCTACTACATACAGACGCTCAGATTCAAGAATGAGATGAATTAAAATTAGCTCCGCCAATGCCTTTTCGCGAGAAATGCTCTGATAGCCGGCGTTAGCTACACTGTCTTCACTAAGGCGGTTTAGGGCAAGTCGAAACAAACAAGTTGACACAGGACACTTGCGGTCTATCAAGCCGGGGAAAACCTCAGACTGGCCTGTAAAAGCCATCTTAACCAAAGCGCATGCTCGCCACAAGAGATTTTGGATGTCCTCTAGTCCTTAACTGTTTGAATGTCATTCATTTTTTTCGCTAAATGTCCCTTAACACTGTAAAATTGACAATTTTACTTCTCTGGTATTCTTTCTACGAGACTATTGCGCATGCTAGTATTAAGTTTGGACGAATTGTCAACGTAATTAGCTTTTTCTTAATGTTCACGAAAGTCTTTTTTCTTTTATTACTCGGACAAGGAAGTTTAAATGACAAGGGGACCTGTCGGTCTCAGAATTTCAGTTCGGGATGAGACTTCGTAGGTTAGTAGTATACGTCAAGCGTGTCCACTCATAGAAATCTAAAAGCGCATTATCCAGAGAATTCCGAAAAAAGGTCTCTCGGGATTCGATTCTACCTGCCTGTAGGGTTTAACTTTGATTTTTTTAATGACCTACGGCATTATTAATTAAGTCATAAATAATTTTATTTTGCTTATGAAATGACTGTACAGCTACTTGAGATGTGTATTACACGCATCAATATTTTCTTTTTGAAAATTTTGAGTAATTTCAAATGCATTTTAATGGAGGTAAATTAATTACCACGTAACTAGAGTTTCAATTACATAAAATCTCTTACAATATCATGTTCATTTCTCAATTTTGTATTTTATATGAAAGCACCAGAATGATAATTGTCATAAAAATATTGAGAACAAAAAATATTTTGACATCTTGCACAATTTATGGACGATTGTTTACAGGAACAAAGTTTTTCAAAAGATTTGTAGAAAAACGTACTTCGTTGACATCCCTGAAAACTTCTCTGTCACCAGAAAACCTGGAAGCGTACCAGACATATCGGATCATTTCCTTAAAATTTGGCGCTGAAAACTCATGATGGACTATTGATTATATTTTTATACAGCCTTCACGAGAATTTCTTTCTTCATTATTTTCAATAAGATAAGCACAGTTTTGTATACGCTTTATCAGATTTTTTTTACTTGTCTATAAAAATAGATGTCACCTGGTTGAGCAAGTGGAGTATATTTCGGAGGAATCACTTTAATTATACAAATTGGTGATTTCTCGTCATCCTGAAAGATTTCGTTGTATTATTCGGTCTTTGCTTGTCCACCTAAAGGGTAAACAATTAACAGAAACCGTTTTTGACCTACATAAGACTTCAAACACCGGTTGAGAAAGTCAGTATATGTTTATGTCGTTAGCATCCCACATTTGGAAGGCATTATTAAAATGGTTCAAATGGCTCTGAACACTATGCGACTTAGCTTCTGAGGTCATCAGTCACCTAGAGCTTAGAACTAATTAAACCTAACTAACCGAAGGACATCACACACATCCATGCCCGATGAAGGATTCGAACCTGCCACCGTAGCGGTCGCTCGGTTCTAGACTGTAGCGCCTAGAACCGCACGGCCACTCCGGCTGGCGAAGGCATTATTACAAATTTTTTATAATTTTGCTCATATTATTTTCTGGATATTGAACCCGGGGATCAAAGTTACCGGTTGCCTCCTGTAAACAAACAAACACTTGCGATAGGATGTTTCCAGACAGAGAGAGAGAGCATGTTGAGCGTTACATGTAAGTGTCACTTTATTCAGGTCGTGTTGCATGGGGGCTTAATTAAAATAGAATGCAAATAATTTTAATTTTTTGCTTTAGTAGCTGTCTGTTCGGTTACGAAGTCTCGTAACGGTTGGCCCTGACTAGTATTATTACACTATCTGACTGCATAGAACAATAACAAGAATGAAATGGAAATTTTCATTAACACAATTAATTAATTAAGTCCCCAGCAACTATAAAACCTACGAAACCAAAGCACAAGTGTAACTGTTCTGTGTGTGGAAGTATGACTCAACGTACGCATCTGGCACGGTTCTTCTTCAACAACACAAGAAATTTTAAATATCATTTATACTGAATTAATTAAAGAAAATAGAAATACCATAATTACTCAAGAAAACCAGAATTACACTCTAATACAAGAACACAAGCCAGATGCTTTGTTGACTGAACCTGTAATGACGCATTATTCAGGACATTGAAATAATGAGAAAGAAAAGAAAAGTAGTTTGTTACCTTAATTTATATTGATGAAAAGCACTCTAGACATTACAATCTCTCCACACTGACTCGCTACTATCACATCTCAACAAGAACTTTTCAGTATCACATCTCAGCAAGCACTGCCTACTAGCTCATCTCAACAAACACTCCTCACTACGACATCTCAGCACTGACTACCACGAGCTCTCCCCAAGCACTGCCCACTACGAGTTCTCAATAATCACTGCCAGTGGAGGCGGCGGAACAATACTCTCTAGCGCGATCTCTGGCGCTGTGGCTCAGTGTAGCCACCTTTCATATGCCCTTCCTCCACAGGCTACAATTTGATGGTATTTTTGCCAGCATTGGTGGTGAAAATACCACCAAATTCGTCAAAAAAAATACAGACAAAAATAAAAGATAATATTCATGCGTAAATATCATATAACTAGATAAATTTTTGGCTTTGCTCTGACCTTTCAATAACCTAATATATAAAATACAGTAAGCAATACAAATTCTTTCATACATGTGACTTTACATAACAGTTTACACAAGTATTATGTGGTTAAACAGTTCAATCAATAGCGTCAGCAATGACGAATATGTGCAGGTAAGAGTCTCATAACTTTTCACAAACAATAATACACAAAAAAATCAGTTTATACAAATATTCACATAAACGCTTTCCATAGCTCAAGAATAAGCAGTTGACAGTTCCAGCAGTAGCACCCAGCAATGGTCAACAGGTGCAAATACCAACAAGTGACATTTTTTCAGTAGAAACAGTCCATCAGTGGCACCCAGTAATGTTGAATAGGTGCAGACACCAACAAGTAACACCATTTCAGTATAAGCAGTTCCATTAGTGGCACCAGCAATGTTGAGCAGGTGCACACAGCAACAGGTGACATCTTTTCAGTAGAAGTAGTCCATCAGTGGCACCCAGCAATGTTGAATAGGTGCAGACACCAACAAGTAACACCATTTCGGTAGAAGCAGTCCATCAGTGGCACCCAGCAATGTTGAGCAGGTGCAGACACCAACAGGTGACATCTTTTCAGTAGAAGCAGTCCATCAGTGGCACCCAGAAATGTTAAATAGGTGCAGACACCAACAAGTAACACCATTTCAGTAGAAGCAGTCCATCAGTGGCACCCAGCAATGTTGAGCAGGTGCAGACATCAACAGGTGACATCTTTTCAGTAGAAGCAGTCCATCAGTGGCACCCATCATGTAGAAAAAGTGCAAATAACAGTTCATAATATTCCCTATCACTAATCACACAGTTCATCAGCAGAAATTAAACATGTCCAGGTGGCATCCACCATGTTGAAAAGTGCAGCACCATCACTAATCAGACAGTTCAGGCATGAACAATAGTTTGAATACACATACAATGCTTTTACACTAAACATACAAATCATAACAAACACACAAATGATATCAGATAATTGTCCTATTAACTATTATAATACACAAATACCAGTAAACCTATAATATTTATGGGTGTCAGTGCAAGCCACAACAAACAAGTAAAATAATATTTATGGAGATAGGTTGGGATCACTTCTCTGGGATTATAAAAGGAAAACACACAAAACACACTCACTCATCTTTCATCCACATTAGTGCTACTGTGTAGTTGAATAGTGTTAACTGTGTAAATGCAATTCTGTCAAAATTTTATGTTCATCATGTGTATCAAGTAGTAGTGGCAGCAATGTATAACAGTCAATAATAGTTAGTCAACGTCATAGTCATCATGTCAAGACCAATGTTTGCCAAGCCAGATCAAAATGTACGGTTGCTGAACAACTGTCAGTGAGCCAAGATATGCAAATACTTCCTCTCTTCAAAAAAAGTATATACTGCTTAGTGATTTAACAAAGTGTGTGTGTAGACAACCTTCCTTCTACTTGAGTGTTCTAGTCTGCCATCTTCATTCTCCTTGTTCCATACGGACCAACAAAAAAAATATGCTCCTCACTTACTTTACCTCTTATCCACCAAAACTCCAATAAACATCAGCTTTACATAATCTCAATACTTCAATAATACCTCATTTACCTTACCTCTTGTCCACGAAACTCCAATAATCATCAACTTCACATAATCTCAATACCTCAATAATACGTCGATACATATAAACCTCAGCACCAATATCATTTCACTTCCATAACAACTCTTTCCTCTAGTCAGTCTCCTCGAACAAGTGCAGACAAAATCCTAATGCAAACCTCAATTCATCATCTCATACAATCCGAAGACACAATGTCAACACACAACCTCTCGTGTAATCCATCTGATCCAAATCTGCTACTCATTATAAATTATAAGATACATTTTGTTTACCTTGTCCATCATTAAATAAAAGAAATGCGTACATGACTTCTAACAGACTTAGTTCGAATAACTCTCAGTAATTAATTACGATTACGGAGTGTGAATGATCATAATATTTCACAGTGTGTACACCACTTCAAGAATCATGGCAGAAGCAAGCATGTGGAGTATTTCTTGTGTCAAGTGTCACTTCCTATTTCAATTACTCACGAAAAATGCAGTGTAATAACTGTCGATGGTCTAAACCTAGTGTTGGTATGTCATGTCGTTATCTTCCTTCCTATTAGCATAAATTTATACAGCTTCCATAAAACCTCCAGCTCATGTGACTTCTATGAAGTTTCTCGTACTAATGTCGTTCGTCGAATTATAGCAGTTCATTTTCTTATCTTAAAAATATCAGGCACTGAGCGTAAGCAATACATGCAATATCGCGACAATATACCAGTAGCGAACAGAATGTCAACAAGTGGATGCAGCACAATCCCTATAACGAGGCTCTGCCAAGCGAACAATCTACAATTAATACAATAGTGTAACCTAATCTTCATGTTTGTACACTGTACATCAGCATTGCTATATTCTAAATTGAAGAGTAGTTATGACAACAAAACAGAAATGTGTAAATATGCAATCCATACGCACAGCAGCAAACATATATCTTACGTAATAAACAAGTGATTAGCATCATACAGCATAAGCAAATAAATGTTCATACGTAATCTTTAAAAAGTAAACATGAAGGCGCAAGCAGATAAATCACAAAGTGTAACCTACATACATAACCACTGTCAGCACAATTAATCAGGTGACAATTATAATTTAAGTAAATAAGCACAGCAGGCACATAATAGAAAAATGTGACATCAGTGAAAAAGCAGTGCAGCCAAGCGATGCGTAATATATACAAATAACAAGCCTGTTCATTAATCAATCATCGTCAAAATCAGTTAATGTGCGTAAGCACGTCGCTTCACAAGTAAATTCATAGAACACGAAATTTAGCACAAAGTATGAGTCACGTAATCGCAAGCAGCAAATTACGTCTAAAGTACGTACCTAAGTGGAAATATGTTACCTGAAAAATAAACTCAATTAATAGTTACCTTTTTTAGTTTATTACTTTTTTTTTTTTTTTTTTTTTGAAATTACATTCTTCCTGAAATTTTCTCCATAGCAAGTCGTCTTAACGTCGGACACGCACAGAATTTACCTGAAGGTCTTAAATATTTTATACAACCGTATCCTGAAAAATACTGAACGTTAATAACATAATTTATAAAGTCACCATAGCTTTATACAGAATTTAGTCGGAGAAATTAGACTGTGTATTTGTTTACGGCTGTCAGTGCATTCACACTGAGCGCTCGATCAGCTGTAGGCGCGTGACGTAGGAAGTAATTGTTTGCGGTCAACGACTGCCTTGTGCGGTGCGCAGACTGACTGTTGCTTTGAGTATGTGCCGCCGCCAAAACACAGCGCGGTATCCTTGTACTCTCCGTGTGTTTACGTAGCTGTTAGTTTCTCACAAGTATGTCATTCCACAAAAATTTTAACGTTAGATATGTGATGTATTCCCTTAGAGCGCCGAGATTTAAGAGTTTCTACTTCAACTTCAATTTTGCGAATTCTATATGGACCGTTATAAAGCAGAAAAAATTTGCGACATAAGCCTTTTCCTTTATGAGACAAACGGTGAGACGTAATTAACACCTTTTGACCAACTGACAAAATTTTTAAACGACCAGGACGTTTAGCTGATTTCTCTCTTCTTGCAGCCGCAGACGCAATATTTCGTAGAGCCAGGTTGACAACTTCAGAATGCCGCAGTTTCCGTGAAGGCGGAAAAGGAACGATTTCAGAAATGCGATTTGTTGGTACTTTATTTTTTTATATCAATAGAGCCGGTAAAGAAGTTGAGTCATTAGGAAGTTCATTCAGAATGTTTTGAAAAATATGAAGATACTGATCCCAAGTTCTGTGATTCTGATGACAATAAAGTCGACACAATTTATTGATTTCCTTCATCCATCTTTCTGAAGCGTTAGATTGAGGGTGAAAAAGTGAAATGAAGATTGGTTTAACTTTACGACGCCGTAGAGTACGAAGCCAAATTTTAGAGCGAAACTGTGATCCATTATCTGATATAACCTTATCAACATGACCCACTTCTTTAAGAAAATGTTTGATGAAAGCATTAGATACTGAACGAGCTGTTGCTTTGCGTAACGGTGTAAAACACACATATTTTGATGTCAATTCCACTGCTACAAAAATGTACGCAAAACCATTAGTAGATCGAACCACTGGACCGAACAAATCAACTGCAGCCATCTCCTTTAATTTCGCTGGAATGATAGGAAACAACGGTGCTCTGTGAGAAATTGTTGGCGGCTTAGCCTTTTGACATAATTTGCATTTGGCAAGAACAGATCGAATACGTTTTTCCATATTACTGAAGTAGCAATTTTCTCGCAATTTATGAAAGCATTTTCTGGGACCAAAGTGCGCATAACTAAAATGTGTGTACCAAATCAATTTATTGACCCACTCATCAGGAATACAAACTAACCAAACAGAGTTGTCGACCGATTTTCGTTTGAAAAGAATATCATTGCGAACTAAATAATACTGTCTGATCGCTACGCTTTCCTTTCTCCTCCACTTCTCCTTAATGTCCTTCCAGATTGGATCCTTATTTTGCTCCTTAGCGATGTCCTGGAGCGAAGATGAAATAAAGTTCTCAAACGCAACACCTTGAATGTACATCAAACAATAATGGTTTTCTTTGCAGTCCTCTTCAGCACTTTGTTTCAAACCCATAGGTGCACGTGATAAAGCATCAGCAACAATATTTGAAGATCCCTGTATGTAAACAATACTAAAATCAAATTCCTGTAGATACAGCGCCCATCGTGACAATCTGCCATGAGTTAATTTTGTCGACATAAGAAATTCCAAAGCTCGATGATCAGTGTAAACCTTAGTATGTCTACCAAACAAAAATGTGCGAAATTTTGTGAAAGCCCAAACAACAGCCAAAGCTTCAAGTTCCGTAATCGAATAATTCTTTTCGGATTTAAAGAGAACACGACTTCCAAATGCAATAGTCTTCTGTACTACAACGCCGTTTTTTTCTATCTCTTGAAATAAATGTGCACCTAGGCCTTTGTATGATGAGTCCGTCGCCAAACAAAAATCTTTAGATAAATCCGGATGTGAAAGAAGTGGAGCAGCAACTAAAGCATCACGAAGTTGTTCAAATTCTGATTGAGCTTCCTCATCCCAACACCAATTAGAATTCTTTCCAGATAGTTCACATAAACGAGGTGTGGCCAAATTGTCCAATCTAACAAAGCGTCTAAGAAAATTACAGACAGCAAGGAAACTACGAACATCACGTTTTGTGGTAGGAACAGCATAATTACGAATAGCGTCTAGTTTTTCTGGATCAGGAAGAATACCTTCTGTAGAAATAATGTGACCGAGAAATTTCACCTGAGAACGACCAAATTCAGATTTTTCCAAGTTCACTGTCATGCCAACTCGTGCAAAAATACGTAATAATGAATCCAAAATTTTGTTATGCTCACTCCAAGAACGTTTAGCAATAAGAATATCGTCAACATATGAAGTAATATTGTCACGAAGATAAACAGGTAAAATTTCATTTAAGCTACGAATGAATGCTGCTGAAGATACAGTAAGTCCAAACGGTAATTTCCGAAACTGGTAACAGTTACCAAAGGCTAAAAAGGCAGTATATTTTCTACAATCAGGGTGGAGTTCTATTTGCCAAAAACTTGCGCGCATATCAATCGTGGATAAAACTTTAATTCCATGGAAATGTTGAAGAAGTTCATCTAAATTTTGTGGACGGTCAGTTTCAGGAATAATAATATTATTTATTTGTCTGGAATCCAGAACCAAACGAATTGACCCATCCTTTTTAAGAACAACGTGTAATGGGCTGGTATAAGGGCTGACTGCTGGCTCAATAATGCCCTGATCTAACATGTATTGAAGTTCATTCTTAACCTTGTCTCTGTAAGCCAAAGGAATAGCGTACGTTTTCCCGCGAAATGGTGTGTGTTCTTTTACTTTAAATAAATATTGTAAGCCTTGTATAGTTCCTGTGTGATGACTAAACACTGTAGCATGTGAAGTCAAAATATGGTGCAGCTCTTCTCTTGCAACGTCATCTGGCACTTCAGCTTTTTTAACCTTTTCATTAATTAATTCTTCGCTACTAATTATATCCTCCATCGCGTCTCTGTATCTATAATCATTGTCATGAATAAACACACTGTCGTCATAATGCTCAACGAAAACATCAGAAGTAAGAAACCTTAAACATTTTGTATCTGATTCAGATCTTGCTAAACACTCGAAAAATTTCAGACATTTCGGCATTCCGGCAACAGTCAAATTCACACTTCCTTCTTTAAAGTTCAAAATTGCCTTATGTGTGTTAAGAAACTCCATACCTAATATAATCTGTGTACTGAGTAATGGAACAATAATAAAATTAGCAGACAATTCGTATCCTTGACAAATGAAATTTAGGTTGGTCTGTTGTTTAACTTCCACACCTTTTCCAGAAATCGCTCCTCGAATTGTAGCTTTAGAAATAGGCAACACAGGACAGGCAATAGTTCTTTGACATATACGAAAAACTGATTCACTAATGACGTTCAATGGGCTCCCAGAATCTAGAATTGCAGTGAACTTATTCTTACCCACACATAGTTCAATAACAGGATGTAAAAATGCGTCTACATGATTCTCCTTTTCGCCTAGCAAAATGTCTCTCACATCTTCTAGGCGTACGTAGTGTAAAGTTGTAGTGTCATTACTTTCTGACCCGTCTATATTGCTGCCAGAAGCCGAAGCTGCTAGTCATTGTCGATTGTTTGCGTCACGTCTTTGATTATTCCCGACATTTCGCGGATCAATTTCTACTATTTCCACTTGTCTCTCTGAATTTCTGTCACGCGGAGGATGCCAATTAGGTCCTTCCTGTCTGTTAGATGCAAATTCTTGGTTGTGTCTGTTATTAAAATTTCTGTTTTCCTGTCTGTTTGCATAACTACTTCTTGTATAATTTCGACTGTCACTTCTGTAATTATTGTTGTATCTACTACCCTGGTCATTTCTGTAGTAAGAATTTCTATTATTGTATGGATAATTTCTGTCTTGATGATACCGATTACTGTTTCCGTATGATTGATCATTCCGGTAAGAATTACCGTTATTATAATTGTCTGTGTAATTTCTGTTAGAACGTCTGTCATTGTCATAAGGCTGGTATCTATTGTCCTGTCTGTTACGTCTGTCATTCTCAAAATTACCCATATAACGCCCGTTCCGATCACTATCCCTTTTCTCTGAAAATCTATCGTAATTAACTGTTACTGAAAAAGTTACAAGAAGTCCCGTCGTCGTTGTCATACTCAAGTTCTTGTAACAAAGTCTTAAAAGTCTCAATGTCGTCTTTACATCTTCCGGCTAAAGCAATTTGTCTTATGGATTGTGGCAGCTTAGTTAAACAAATGCGAATTAATTCAGTCGGGCTATAAGGGTTGGAAAGGAACTGATTCTTTCGAATCATGTCTTCAAAATATTCCGCTGGCGTGCGGAACTCAGACTGTTTGAAATTACGCTGCATAATAAGACTGTGTTTGACTCTGTCTTGCGTGTTTTCGGACCAATATGCCGATAGAAATGCATGATAAAAATCATTCAGATTATTACAATCTCTAATGAGTGCGCGCATCCGCGTCGCCGGTTCATTTTCTAAATATCCACACATAAATTCCAGTTTGTGACTTAGTGGCCAATTTGGTGGGAGTGCATACATAAATTGATCTAACCATGCACATGGATGTATGTCATTCTTAGAATTGCGGAAGATCTTAAATTTCCGAACAGTCAAAAAGTGTTTATAGTCAAAGTTTTCGCCTCGTGGCGACAAAGACCTACCGCGTCTGTCCCAGTCCCAATGTTGATTATTGTCAAGTTCGCGCGCCTGGCGCTCCCTTGTTGCATCCCGTAAATGAAACAAATTATTTTCTTCAAACCCCTCCGCTAACTGTGATTCCAAATTTCTTTTGCTGTCCTTTCCTACGATTTCGCCTTCAGTTTGTTTGACTTGCTTTCGTAATGCCTCAACTTCCCTTTTAACGCGTTCATTAAATTTTCCCTGATTTTCAACATGCTTACTTATGTTCTGGTACTCTTCGGTTTCTGCAAATGGTAATGGAGCTGTATCATCTGAATCTCTATCCCCATTTAAACTAAGACTTGTCAGTTTATCTGAAATCTCCTCAACTCTTTCCGATAAGTCACCTATTTTTTTCTTTCTGTTTACTTACGTCTTCCGTAAGTGTCGCGACTCGGGTTTCAGTATTGACACATTTGGTAGTTAACTGTTCATATTGTTGTGTTAGATTATTTATTCTGTCATTTGGTACGGATTCCTCGATTCTCTCAAATATTTCTTCCTTATTATGTGCACGTTGTAAATTTAACTCTGAAAATTTTTGTACTATCACGCGATCTCTTTCCTCCTGTTCTCTATCCTGTTCCCTTTGTCTAATCTCTACTGCAATTAATCTATTATTGTGAGCATTCAAAATCGGTTGTACTTCTTCTCTGATTTCTTTCTTTAATTCATCTTTCATGTTTTTGAAACATGTCCCTATTCGTGAGTCTAACCGTGGTTCCATTGTTCCCATCTGTGTTTTTAATTCAGATCCAAACCGTGTTTCCATTGTTCCCATATCAGTTTTTAATTCAGATCGTAAAGTTCCCATCTCTGTTTTAATTGTTCCTATTTGTGATCCCAGTGATTCCATTGTTCCCCTCTGTGTTTTTAATTCAGATCCAAACCGTGTTTCCATTTTTAATATAGCACTCATCAACTGCTCCATAGTAACTGATTCGAAACTCCTTTCGTCCCTAACATTTCCCGCAAAACCAGTTTCCTTCGTCATAGCTGTAAAGCTATCTGTGTTCGATACTATTTCAGACTCTTCTATCGTTAATCTCGTATTCTGTGAATTTCCTGATTGAGAAAAATTTTGAAATGGTTCCGGACTATTTTCCCGACTTATTAAATTGTTTTCCACTCCATTATTCATCATACTGTTGTCCTGTGTTGGCGAGTTCGCCATGTCAACAATTTCGTCATTCTCACTGTCCATCATTTTTGCCTTTTTCATCGACCGCGTAATCATTTACAAAACATACAAAACTCGTCACTATATGAAATTACACACAATGACACTTTATCTCCAACAATACCATTCACACGAAATGTTTCCCTCAAACACGATTAATCGAACAATTGAAATAATTGCACTAATTGTCAAACCCGTAGACAAGACAACAGAAATGAAATTTTGCAAAAAAAAAAAAATACCATTAGAAGAATGACAGTTACCAAATCTACACATGCAAAATAGACTACAATTGCTAAACTACAAATTACTACAACAATACTACTGTCTACTATTTTTACAATCAGAAGATTCCAAGGGACGATCCGAAGCAGCGGTCGCCACGTGCATGGGGGCTTAATTAAATGCAATGAAAATAATTTTTAAATTTTTGGTAGCTGTATGTCCGATTACGCTATGTATCGTAAACGGTTGGCCCTGATTAGTATTATTACGCTATCTGACTGCATAGAACAATAACAAGAATGAAATGGAAATTTTCATTAACACAATTAATTAATTAAGTCCCCAGCAACTATAAAACCTACGAAACCAAAGCACAAGTGTAACTGTTCTGTGTGTGGAAGTATGACTCAACGTACGCATCTGGCACGGTTCTTCTTCAACAACACAAGAAATTTTAAATATCATTTATACTGAATTAATTAAAGAAAATAGAAATACCAAAATTATTCAAGAAAACCAGAATTACACTCTAATACAAGAACACAAGCCAGATGCTTTGTTGACTGAACCTGTAATGACGCATTATTCAGGACATTTAAATAATGAGAAAGAAAAGAAAAGTAGTTTGTTACCTTAATTTATATTGATGAAAAGCACTCTAGACATTACAATCTCTCCACACTGACTCGCTACTATCACATCTCAACAAGAACTTTTCAGTATCACATCTCAGCAAGCACTGCCTACTAGCTCATCTCAACAAACACTCCTCACTACGACATCTCAGCACTGACTACCACGAGTTCTCCCAAAGCACTGCCCACTACGAGTTCTCAATAATCACTGCCAGTGGAGGCGGCGGAACAATACTCTCTAGCGCGATCTCTGGCGCTGTGGCTCAGTGTAGCCACCTTTCAGTGTCTTTGCTTCCTTTGACAGCCAGTCCTGTTGTACACCGACTGATACTGGCATCCTGGAAAGAAAAAGCAACCGAACTTGAAGTATTTTGTCGGAGAATCGTAAAAATAGAGAGCAGAATGAACTTTTAAATATCCTGCAATAAACCAATAAACACTTGTATCGCCAGTGTTGATAACAAAAACTTTTTTAAAATTCGGTATCAATTTTAGTGTCTGGATTCGAAAAGTGTCTGCAGCAGCCAAGGAGTCTTCGATCATCGCTGTTTCTTTTCTTGAAACAAATCTTGTTACTTTTCACTGACGAATTCCGTGTTTATTTTTGAATGTATGAACCCATATTCAAAATCTATGAAGTTTTGTACTTCCGCTAAAGCCCACTGTTGTAAATTTCCTGTAGTCATTTGCAGATAATTCTCTCATACGTCAACAAAAGACTCATACGTCCAGGAAGTAATTGCTGCGTACTTATCAAATTGATTGCCTGTCTTTTTTTATTTCCTCTTCCCACTGGAATAATTATTTGTTCTTTCTTAACCGGCTGCAACTTTTCTTGTAATGTTTGTAGTTTGCACGTGGGGTGAGCCTTTGTGATGTTAACAACATTAATTCTGTAATCTAAAGAAAGGTGGTATAGGCTACTTCTTTTCTTTTGGTTCATATTCATCCAAAGAGCTGTGCTGTTCGTACTTTTCGGAAAGTTAATCTTGACAGTTTTCACTTTCATGAGTAATTCATTGCCAGGCACAAGTATTTTTGCAGCTAACATGTTCATAGCACGTCTGCAGATTTCTTCACCGATGGACATTGCTTCACGAGAAATGGTCGTGATAGATTTCGATGCAATAAAATTATTTGCAGCAAGCAAGCTTTCTTAATAAACAATGACATCTTTTAAATCACCTTCACCACTTCACTGTATAATGAATCTGCAGCTTCTGATACTTTCGCGATGTCTTCATTGAGAGACATTTTTAATTCACAATATTGTAAAAATTCCGATAATATTTCACAGTATAGAACGCCCCAATCTCTGCGAAAGCCAGAAATGAACTTGTACTGTAACAGGTAAGGCCCATTGCTCGATTAGTTCCGTGTGGGCCTTGATACTTGCTGACAGTCTGCCTGTTTGTGTATGCAGTAGGGCAACAGCTATATTTCACGGAAACACCGGTTCCTCGCATTTACAGCGAATATTAATAACCTTTCCAATTTTGGAATAACACTGTAATGACAGTAATTAAAGCTTTAATTTACTTCCATTAAAATGCATTTGAAATTATTCAACTTTTTAAAAAGGAAGTATTGACGAGTGTAATTCACATTTAAAGTAGCCTGTGACAGCCATTTCATAAATAAAGTAAAATAATTTACTATTTAATTGATAATACTTTAGGTCATTAACTTTATTTAAAAGTCGTTATAATTTTTAAAACAATTAAGGAAACAAAATAAAACCGAGCCTGTAGGAAGGATCTAACCTGGCAGGCCGTATGACATTGCAACGTGCCACTGACTGAGCTACTTCAGAGCAAAATCCCTGAGGTCCATCTGATGCAAATTGGCAGAACATGCTATGAGATCAATCAACATAACGTTCCTGGAGGAAGAGACTCTTCTGCCAAAGAATCAGCGGGAGTTCAAGAACAGTACTCGTGTGGAAAACAGCTTGGTTAATTCAAATACAATATCTGGCCATCTGTAGATGCAAGGGTGGGAGGTAGATTTTATCTCTGGATCTCCTGAATTTTTCTTTACGATTAGACTGTAAAATTCCAAAAATATCAAACAGAATAGAGAATTTTTGCTTAACGGAGAGAAATCTTTAGGTGTAACAGTAGTCTTGTAACCTAAGGGAGCGTGTATGGGAAGATTAATTTTCGCAGTAAATATAAATGATCTAGTGGATAACGTCGGAAAGTTCCATAACGCATTTCGCTGATGATCTTGTTATACTCTGAAGTAACAAAAGCCATTGGATACCTCATAAAAGCATATCGGACCTCCTTTCGCCGGGCACAGTGCAGCAGTTCGACGTGGCGTGGATTCAACAAGCCGTTGGAAGTCCCGCGTAGAAATATTGAGCAGTGCTGCCCTTGTAGCTGTCCATAACTGCGAAAGTGTTACCGGTGGATGAGTTTGAGCACGAACTGACCTCTCGATTACGTCCCTTAAATGTTCGATAGGTGACCAAATCGTTCGTTCGAAATGTCCAGAATGCTCTTCAAACCAGTGGCAAACACTTGTGGTCATCCATAAAAATTGCATCGTTGTTTGGGAACATGAAGTCCACGAAAGGCAGCAAATGGTCTCCAAGTAGCCGGACATAATCTTTCCAGTCAATGATCGGTACATCTAGACCAAAGGACTCAGTCCATTCCACGTAAACACAGCCCACTCCATTATGGAGCCACCATCGGCTTGCATAGTGTCTTATTGAGAACTTGGGTCCATGGGTTCTTGGGGTCTGTGCAACATTCGGAATCTACAATCATCTCTTAACAACTGAAGTCGGGACTCATTTGACCAGGCCACGGTTTTCCAGTCGTTTAGGATAAAACCGCTATAGTCACGAGCCTAGGAGAGGCGGCTGTAGGCGATATTGTGCTTTTAACAAAAACACTCGCGTCAGTCGTCTGCTGCCATAGCCCATTGACGCCAAATTTAATCGCACTGTCCACCTCATTGATTTCTGTAGCTATTTCACGCAGTATTGCTTGGCTATTAGCACTGTCAACTCTACGCAAACGCCGCTGCTCTTGGTCATTAAATGAATGTCGTCGACCACTGCGGTATCCGTGGTGAGAAGTGATGCACGAAATTTGTTATTCTCGGAGACTCTTGAAACTGTATAACTCGGAATACTGACTTCCCCAACCATTTCCGCAATGGGATGTCTAGCTGCAACTACGATTCCGCGTTCAAAGTGTATTAATTCACATCGTGTTGTCATATTCACACCGGAAACATTTCCACATGAATCACCGGAGTACACCAATCCACTGTCCCTCTATACCTTGTGTACTTGATACTACCGCCATCTACACATGTGAATATCGGCATCCCATGACTTTAGTCACGTGAGTGACCCCAGAGAAGTCGTAATGCTAGAAAACTGTAGTGATATACAGGAAGACCTGCAAACGTCCGACATGAACAAATGTAACGCATTGCACATAAATTATCAGAAAGAGCCTTAATTATATGATTACACGACTGCAGAACAATCAGTGGAAGCAGTCACATCGCATAAATACACTCCTGGAAATTGAAATAAGAACACCGTGAATTCATTATCCCAGGAAGGGGAAACTTTATTGACACATTCCTGGGGTCAGATACATCACATGATCACACTGACAGAACCACAGGCACATAGACACAGGCAACAGAGCATGCACAATGTCGGCACTAGTACAGTGTATATCCACCTTTCGCAGCAATGCAGGCTGCTATTCTCCCATGGAGACGATCGTAGAGATGCTGGATGTAGTCCTGTGGAACGGCTTGCCATGCCATTTCCACCTGGCGCCTCAGTTGGACCAGCGTTCGTGCTGGACGTGCAGACCGCGTGAGACGACGCTTCATCCAGTCCCAAACATGCTCAATGGGGGACAGATCCGGAGATCTTGCTGGCCAGGGTAGTTGACTTACACCTTCTAGAGCACGTTGGGTGGCACGGGATACATGCGGACGTGCATTGTCCTGTTGGAACAGCAAGTTCCCTTGCCGGTCTAGGAATGGTAGAACGATGGGTTCGATGACGGTTTGGATGTACCGTGCACTATTCAGTGTCCCCTCGACGATCACCAGTGGTGTACGGCCAGTGTAGGAGATCGCTCCCCACACCATGATGCCGGGTGTTGGCCCTGTGTGCCTCGGTCGTATGCAGTCCTGATTGTGGCGCTCACCTGCACGGTGCCAAACACGCATACGACCATCATTGGCACCAAGGCAGAAGCGACTCTCATCGCTGAAGACGACACGTCTCCATTCGTCCCTCCATTCACGCCTGTCGCGACACCACTGGAGGCGGGCTGCACGATGTTGGGGCGTGAGCGGAAGACGGCCTAACGGTGTGCGGGACCGTAGCCCAGCTTCGTGGAGACGGTTGCGAATGGTCCTCGCCGATACCCCAGGAGCAACAGTGTCCCTAATTTGCTGGGAAGTGGCGGTGCGGTCCCCTACGGCACTGCGTAGGATCCTACGGTCTTGGCGTGCATCCGTGCGTCGCTGCGGTCCGGTCCCAGGTCGACGGGCACGTGCACCTTCCGCCGACCACTGGCGACAACATCGATGTACTGTGGAGACCTCACGCCCCACGTGTTGAGCAATTCGGCGGTACGTCCACCCGGCCTCCCGCATGCCCACTACACGCCCTCGCTCAAAGTCCGTCAACTGCACATACGGTTCACGTCCACGCTGTCGCGGCATGATACCAGTGTTAAAGACTGCGATGGAGCTCCGTATGCCACGGCAAACTGGCTGACACTGACGGCGTCGGTGCACAAATGCTGCGCAGCTAGCGCCATTCGACGGCCAACACCGCGGTTCCTGGTGTGTCCGCTGTGCCGTGCGTGTGATCATTGCTTGTACAGCCCTCTCGCAGTGTCCGGAGCAAGTATGGTGGGTCTGACACACCGGTGTCAATGTGTTCTTTTTTCCAGTTCCAGGAGTGTATCTGTGAGAGCGTGGACAGAGAGATTTACAGAACGACCACATAAAAATATTCATGTCAGACATATTCATTGGAAGAATTCTTTTTGGAAGCGTATCCCATCCACATAGGAAGTAGTTCTCATAACCCTCTTTCGATCGATACTTTCCGTCTGGGATCCGTACCAGATAGTAGTGATGGAGGAAATAGAGAAAAACCAAAGATCAGCACGTTTCGTCACTGGTTGATTTAGAGTGAAAGCGTCACGGAGATCCTAAGCGAACTGCAGTGGCAGATGAGAATGGCGCTATGCATCAAGGTCTGCTTTTCTGATAGAATTCCTAGAGTTATTTGATAAGTAAAAAACTGTAAATTTGTGGTAAGATCTTGTAGAACTGAACTGCTTAGGTCATCGGTTCCTACGCTTACACAGTACTTAATCGAACTTAAACTAACTTACGCTATGGAAACACACACATCAATGCCCGAGGAATGACTCGAACCTCCGACGGGGGGGGGGGGGGGGGGTCGAACCTCCGACGGGGGGGGGGGGGGTCGATAAATATACTTTCATACTTCCCTAGTCAATAAATATACTGCTTTCCTCCTACCTATACATCTCTCGAAAAAACCATCAAGTTAAAACGAGCAAGATTCGAGTTCACGCGGAGGCTTGCCAGCAATTACAGACGTATCAGGGGTCCCATATCACTTCAACTGCACACGCCCCACACCATTACAGAGCCTCCACCACCTTGACCAGTCCCCTGCTGACATGCAGGGTCCATGGATTCATGAGGTTGTCTCCATACCCATACACGTCCATCCACTCGATAAAATTTGAACCGAGACTCGTACGACCTATTATTATTGTTATTGACAGTGGTGACATATGAAATTTTGGCAGTCCCAAGTCTTCCAATTTCTAGCACTTCAGAACTAAGGAGTTCAGCAACAGGTAATTTACAAACAGTAAGTATAGTAGACACATTTTAACTTGATTAACTTTGAATGGGGGTACAATGTGTGGGTGAAGCAAGTGTCGCTAGGGAGAGGAGTTGTGCTGAGGAAGAAATGTTTCTGACGAGTTGTAGGTAGCACTCGCGATGAATTCAGAGTTTCTTTATCAGTCCATAAAAGAATTTGTTGCAAATAAGCGGTAAAAACTGTCTCACTGACTCAGTAGTTCGTGGTTTAATAAAACACCTACAAAAACTAATGACCATTAATCCTTCATCCTTTTAGAAACTAATGTTGGCAATGGGGAAGGGGGACTTGTAACAATTAATAGCTGATTGCACTCAGTGGTAATGGTCTCAGAAACGTTTGGAACCACAGCTTTATTAGGTGACTTATCGAGTATATGAGAGATGTACCTGTAGGAAATGTAATGCTCAGAAAAATGGCCGAAAATGTTCAGGGGGGGTTTAATGTGACGCTTCGGCGTGGATCGACAGGGCACACATGCTGAGGGGGAGGAACTCGTGCATTGTTCGCTGAACGCCATACAACTTTAAAATTTACAGCCTGTGGGGCGCAGAGCCCGCATGAAGTTAACCGCCTCACTTTCCGAAGCTCAGATTACCGCCTGTGAGCTCCTCCCACACGAGTTTGTTAGCGAGTTACGGGCGGGATATTTTGCGCAACCGCTGTTGATGGATGACTCACGTGGGGAAAGCGGTTAAGCGTGCCGAAGCTCTGAGCGGCAAATTTAACTCTTAAATTAATCGCGTGCGCTTGGCGGGCCGATGTTGTTGCCATATCTCACAGACGTGGGGTAAGATTGGGAAGATGGGGGTGGGTGGCAGCTGATGCTACTACACGTATAGTAGCTTACTTACTCACCATCATAACAAAGCTACTGATATACGAGCGCGGTTGCAGGTAAAAGCTAGTAATGAAATAAAATAATATTGTTGACTGTAGCACGCAAATATTATGGAAGTTCGTTTCGTTAAATAGTGATCTCTAATAAATTTAGCAGCTCCTGCTTTCTCCTTACCTGTACAAGTAACATATTAAGTCCTGTAACCCGTAGCAAAACCACACAGGATACATGCAAAGAAAAAAAAGAACAAATCATCTTCAGGAGCCCTCATGCTAATACCGTGCAACACCGTTTCTAGCCTTTATAATGGTCTCTGTTCGATGTGGGAGAGACTCTAAACGTTTCTTCAAAAAACACCGTTCGAACAGGCCTTGAAGGCCTAACGTTACCGACCGGCCGCCGTGTCACCCTCAATCCTTTGGCATCACCAGGTGTGCATACATAGGGGCATGTGGTCAACATACTACTCTCCTGGCCGTTGTCAGTGTTCGTGACCTGTGTCGCTACTTCTCAATCAAGAAGCTCCTCAATTGCCCTCACAGGGGCTGAGTGCACCCCGATCTCCAACAGAACTCGGCAGACACGGCCAGTGACCCACCCAAGTGCTAGCCAAACCTGACAGCGCTTAACTTCGGTGATATGAAGGAAACCGGTGTTACCGCTGTGGCAAGCCCGTTGACAGTCACATGTTTCTTCAGGTATGCCATATCCAGTTGAATCCGCCCATCAATGATTAGATCCCGCAGAGGTACCAAATGCAGGGACATTGACCTCTGCGTTTAATCTGATACTATTGGTTCCAGTTATTTTTTTTTTAGCATTATGACGAAGGGGAGAAGGGCAGGGTGATTCGCGGGACAAATCAGGTGCGGTAGAGTGCTTAAGTGTTCGTTAAACCAGCAAAAAAAATTTGGATATGAGGTCCGCCAGTTATGCAAAACACAGTTTTTCTCAGTACCCAAACATGTTTCGGCACCACTGTGCCATCATAATTGGGTTTTCGTTTTTTTATTTATTCTTTACATTTGGTGTGCATGAGCTTTCTGGATCACTTTTGTGTTGATTACTCCAAGTAGCTTGTCATGTTTTCGCGTGGTAAGCGCCTCCATTCTCCACAGCATGCTGAGATGTGATGCATACGTAATTAGTATTTTCCACAAATAACGTAGTAAAATACTTGTTCACTACAACAGAACACAGTGTGATTGTCTGTGTTCTGGTGTAGTGGAAAAGTATTTTACTACGTTATTTGTGGAAAATACTTGTTATAGTTACATATGCATCACAACATCTCAGCATGATGTGGAGAATGGAAGCGCTTGCCACACGAAAACATGACAAGCTACCTGTAGTAATTGACACAAAAGTGATCCAGAAAGTTCATGCACACCAAATCTAAAGAATAAATAAAAAAAACGAAAACCCACTGATGATGGCACAGTGGTACCGAAACATGTTTGGGTACTGATAAAAACGGTGTTTTGCATAACTGACGGACCTAACATCCAAAAATTTTTAACTGCAAACACGGCCAATACAAGGAGCTGCATATCAAAAGATGGATAAAACAGCAAAGTATGCTTGTGGCCCTGTTAACACGTTTGATACCTTGTGAGATTAGAGTTTCCGGAATATACTAACCATGAAGATGGACAACATTCCCTCACCAAGAAGAAATACGTTTTATGTTCACAGTAACCTGAATAAGTGGGCCCAATACATGGTGTAAAAAGCACTCCAAACATTGTAAAGCCATTTCTGGCTTGAACTACAACCATCTCACACTGCAGGTTAAACACCTTATTGACCTTTGAGGCAGTAGATGCCTTGAATAACTTAAAAAAATCTGAAATAGAGACTCGTCGCACCCCAGTACATGCCACCAGACAGTTAATGTCCAATCTTTGTATTGTTTGACCCACAGAGGTTGTGCAATTTTATATAGTGCTGTGAGCAACGGAATTTTACGAGGTCTTCAAAGATCCATTATTTCTAGCGGAAACAGTTTGAAACAGATTTGAATTCACTGAGAGCATCAATTCGTGTCGGTTGTCATTGACAAGGCTTGACGCCCATTTCGAGTCCCCATCAGTCAGGGTCTTTTTATGACCACCGTTCTTACTCCGAATTATACATCAGCGAGCCACATATCAGTTCTTGTAGACGCAATGGACAGTTCGTCTCGATAGATGAACTAATCAGGCAACATCACTCACGTTGTGATCTTCGGCACATCCAAAAAGTATGCCTCTGTCACGTTCCATGTCGAGCCATATTAGTGTGCTGATTTAATATTATGGACCGAGCGAGGTGACGCAGTGGTTAGCACACCGAACTCGTATTCGGGAGGACCACGGTTCAAACCCGCATCCGGCCGTTCTGATCCAGGTTTTCCTTGGTTTGCTAAATCCCTTCAGGGGTATGTCGAGATGGTTTCTTAGAAGGGCACGGCCGATTTTCTTCCCCATCCTTACCTAAATCGAGCTTGTGCTCCGTCTCTAATGTCCTCGCTGCTGAAGGGACGTTAAACACCAGTCTCCTCCTCCTCCTCGATACGATGACTGGCACATACGCACTACTTCACTACATCGCCCACGGCAATCCAGAGTTACCAATCTTCTCTTTTATTGGGTTCATTAATATTTCGTTAGGTCATCTTACGTACATCAGTGGCCACTTGATACTTACATAGGCAGGTATTGTAACACCCCAATTACAGAAACCCTAATAAACAACCATTTGTTGTAAAAGAAGCAGGAAAATTATTCATCCTGACAGTGACGGCAGCTACTGACGACAAAATTTACACTTGTGATAATATGACCAACAGGAATGTCATGTGAATAATAATATTTATCATGAAGTAGAGACTGAATGAAAGAATATGATAGGATACGCAACAAAAATATCAAAGAAAGAATTGCAAAATAATTAAAAATGAAGGTTAAAGCCCATATGGTAAACTGGCCAAAGATAACATTTACCATAGAAGAGAGTTGTAGCCGCAAAAGGAAATTCGATCTGACTACAGTGTAACTCGGAAATGGAAATGTTAGCTTCAGTTGCTATCTAGCCGCTCTTAGTACTACTGCGATAGTAGCATGCATGTAAGCGCTACTAGATTGTTTTAAGCTAATCGGACATTTGAAAGTTTTGCGATATAGACTGAAGTATTATTCAGAAGTCATACTAAAGCAAAGTCATCTTTACCGTTAGCAAGATAACGGGATACGGGGATTCGCGACGAAATTAAATCGTGTGAGATTTGTGATGGGACTTAACCTTCGTGATACTGAATAAGCACCAACATTCAAGGAAATCGAAAAAGAAAGATCGCCGACAGAAAAATAATTATTTGTCTCGAGTAGGTAACAGACAAATGCAAACACGAAGAACGTACAATTGCGCCGAGTTGTCAGAAGTTGTCGTCAACGACAGCAGGATTACTGATGCAAACGGAAGCAATTCTCTGAGTGAGGAATCGGTGTGCGTGCTCAGCGTAGGGACAATTAATTACAAGGAACAATAAAACTGGATTCAAACTTTAATTCTTCGTGCCGCCTACATAATTGAATAGACATTATCATGCGTATTAGTGAAAATTAATTGACTATTAGAATATTATGAGGTGAAAAGTGAATTCATGGCTATTTAACAGTGAACAGTCATCGATTTGTCCCAGGATTACAACGCATTCTGAACATTGCTTAACTATATTTTATCTCTGGAATTACGTCGTGTAGTTATTGAACACGCAATGTAGCGATGCCTTGATGACGAAATAACAATTTATCAACTTAACATCCTAGCAATTCCATAATGTGGCCACGACTTGGGTGATGGATTGAAGATTCAAGACTTTATATTATTAATATTCAATATCCATTACCTATCCGGGCATAATAAAAAGAAGAACTACAGTTAGCCAGTTCGCGCAAGCTGAAAGTCTGTCGCGGACTCACAACAGAAGAAAATTCGTGGTCATCATTTCAGGTCAAGGGAGTCATCGAGTCATCAAGTGATCCGATTGCCGCGTTTATCAGTGAAGAAGCAAGAGCGGCTTACACATTCTGACGCGCTGCTCTATTAAAATACTGACATTAATCATGAAAGACGGTATCTGAAATATGACCAAACCACGCGACGAGTTTGTGTTTTCTTACTAGTTACAGGGTGGCGTTGTCGTGAGCGACGGACGCCGTTCCACGTCATACCGACTGGGACCACCATCACCACTGAGTCGTGTCAACTCTAAGGAGACGCAGACGCCACAGTATGGACGCAGCTCATTAATTAAAATCATCTAATTAATACAAATTGTACTGAATTCATTCTACGAGGGCAGTTCAATAAGTAATGCAACACATTTTTTTTCTCGGCCAATTTTGGTTGAAAAAACCGGACATTCCTTGTGGAATATTTTCAAACATTCCCGCTTCGTCTCGTATAGTTTCATTGACTTCCGACAGGTAGCAGCGCTGTACGGAGCTGTTAAAATGGCGTCTGTAACGGATGTGCGATGCAAACAACGGGCAGTGATCGAGTTTCTTTTGGCGGAAAACCAGGGCATCTCAGATATTCATAGGCGCTTGCAGAATGTCTACGGTGATCTGGCAGTGGACAAAAGCACGGTGAGTCGTTGGGCAAAGCGTGTGTCATCATCGCCGCAAGGTCAAGCAAGACTGTCTGATCTCCCGCGTGCGGGCCGGCCGTGCACAGCTGTGACTCCTGCAGTGGCGGAGCGTGCGAACACACTCGTTCGAGATGATCGACGGATCACCATCAAACAACTCAGTGCTCAACTTGACATCTCTGTTGGTAGTGCTGTCACAATTGTTCACCAGTTGGGATATTCAAAGGTTTGTTCCCGCTGGGTCCCTCGTTGTCTAACCGAACACCATAAAGAGCAAAGGAGAACCATCTGTGCGGAATTGCTTGCTCGTCATGTGGCTGAGGGTGACAATTTCTCGTCAAAGATTGTTACAGGCGATGAAACATGGGTTCATCACTTCGAACCTGAAACAAAACGACAATCAATGGAGTGGCGCCACACCCACTCCCCTACCAAGAAAAAGTTTAAAGCCATACCCTCAGCCGGTAAAGTCATGGTTACAGTCTTCTGGGACGCTGAAGGGGTTATTCTGTTCGATGTCCTTCCCCATGGTCAAACGATCAACTCTGAAGTGTATTGTGCTACTCTTCAGAAATTGAAGAAACGACTTCAGCGTGTTCGTAGGCACAAAAATCAGAACGAACTTCTCCTTCTTCATGACAACGCAAGACCTCACACAAGTCTTCGCACCCGAGAGGAGCTCACAAAACTTCAGTGGACTGTTCTTCCTCATGCACCCTACAGCCCCGATCTCGCACCGTCGGATTTCCACATGTTCGGCCCAATGAAGGACGCAATCCGTGGGAGGCACTACGCGGATGATGAAGAAGTTATTGATGCAGTACGACGTTGGCTCCGACATCGACCAGTGGAATGGTACCGTGCAGGCATATAGGCCCTCATTTCAAGGTGGCGTAAGGCCGTAGCATTGAATGGAGATTAAGTTGAAAAATAGTGTTGTGTAGCTAAAAGATTGGGGAATAACCTGGTGTATTTCAATGCTGAATAAAACAACCCCTGTTTCAGAAAAAAAATGTGTTGCATTACTTATTGAACTGCCCTCGTATTTTGCATGCCTCGAATATTCTAGTGCCACGCCACTGTCGAGCACTGAAAAAATAGGGAAATAGAGAGAATTTGTGGAATTTAGAGCGCTCATAGTCACTGGCATGTCAGCAGACATTTTGAAGTTCAGCGTAACAGTCTAGACGGACGGTAACAGCCATTTGCTAACTGCCAAGTCGTTGAATTCTGAAGTACGCGTTACTTCGTCTCTGTAGATGCTTTAGAACTGCGAGTTACACGTGCCACTGTATTGTGTGCTGTGGTTACTTTAATTCGGAAAACACCTCCAACGCCAACTGTAGCCTAGATTATGACACCGCAGCCGTCGACTAGCGCGTGGTACAAAGACAGTGCACAGGGCACTGCAATGCCAGATAAGATCTAGAGAGTAGAACCGGCTGGTTGAGAAGACACTGCACCATAGATTTACGCCAGGGCATCACGCGTCGCACTGAAGACAACCAATGAACGCTCAAAGCGTGGGTAAAGATTCGTTCACTCGACCAGCCACGGTAAAAATTGGAAGCCGCGCGGGGTAGCCACGCGGTCTCAGGCGCCTTGTCACGGTCCGTGCGGCTCCCCCCGTCGGAGGTTCGAGTCCTCCCTCGGGCACGGGTGTATGTGTTGTCCATACCGTAAGTTAGTTTAAGTTAGATTAAGTAGTGTGTAGGCTTAGGGATCGATGGCCTCAGCAGTTTGGTCCCGTAAGACGTTACCACAAAATTCCAAATTTTACACATTGGAACACACCAAAGCAAGATAAGTAAATGTCCAAATGTGTGTGAATTTATAAGGGACCAAACTGCTTAGGTCATCGGTCCCTAGGCTTACACACTACTTAAACTAACTAATGCTAAAAACAACACACACACCCATGCCCGAGGGTGGACACGAACCTCCGGAGGGAGGGGACGCGCAGTCCGTGACATGACGCCTCAAACCGTGCGGCCACTCCGCGCAGCGCAAGATAAGAGTGTGTCTAAATTCATATGAGGCGATGCTTCCCGATTACCATGAGACCACGATTGAAACACGTGGTTGAAGCATTCTTATGAGTGAACTGCTTGCAAGTCATGAAATTGGCCCGTTAACTGGGGAAAGATACATGTACTAACGTGTTCAAGAGAATCTAAACGACCTGAATTGCGGTGCACCTGGTTTTTATGCAATCCACATAACGTAGCTTTCTTGCAGGTTCTCTACGCTCTTTTCGATATCGTCGTTTGACTACAGAAAATGGTTGCTACTCGAGTCCATCAGAGAACGTTGTTCTCCATAGCCGTCAGTCCAGATGAAAATTAATATCATAGTGATACATACACTCCTGGAAATGGAAAAAAGAACACATTGACACCGGTGTGTCAGACCCACCATACTTGCTCCGGACACTGCGAGAGGGCTGTACAAGCAATGATCACACGCACGGCACAGCGGACACACCAGGAACCGCGGTGTTGGCCGTCGAATGGCGCTAGTTTGCCGTGGCATACGGAGCTCCAGCGCAGTCTTTAACAGTGGTAGCATGCCGCGACAGCGTGGACGTGAACCGTATGTGCAGTTGACGGACTTTGAGCGAGGGCGTATAGTGGGCATGCGGGAGGCCGGGTGGACGTACCGCCGAATTGCTCAACACGTGGGGCGTGAGGTCTCCACAGTACATCGATGTTGTCGCCAGTGGTCGGCGGAAGGTGCACGTGCCCGTCGACCTGGGACCGGACCGCAGCGACGCACGGATGCACGCCAAGACCGTAGGATCCTACGCAGTGCCGTAGGGGACCGCACCGCCACTTCCCAGCAAATTAGGGACACTGTTGCTCCTGGGGTATCGGCGAGGACCATTCGCAACCGTCTCCATGAAGCTGGGCTACGGTCCCGCACACCGTTAGGCCGTCTTCCGCTCACGCTCCAACATCGTGCAGCCCGCTTCCAGTGGTGTCGCGACAAGCGTGAATGGAGGGACGAATGGAGACGTGTCGTCTTCAGCGATGAGAGTCGCTTCTGCCTTGGTGCCAATGATGGTCGTATGCGTGTTTGGCGCCGTGCAGGTGAGCGCCACAATCAGGACTGCATACGACCGAGGCACACAGGGCCAACACCCGGCATCATGGTGTGGGGAGCGATCTCCTACACTGGCCGTACACCACTGGTGATCGTCGAGGGGACACTGAATAGTGCACGGTACATCCAAACCGTCATCGAACCCATCGTTCTACCATTCCTAGACCGGCAAGGGAACTTGCTGTTCCAACAGGACAATGCACGTCCGCATGTATCCCGTGCCACCCAACGTGCTCTAGAAGGTGTAAGTCAACTACCCTGGCCAGCAAGATCTCCGGATCTGTCCCCCATTGAGCATGTTTGGGACTGGATGAAGCGTCGTCTCACGCGGTCTGCACGTCCAGCACGAACGCTGGTCCAACTGAGGCGCCAGGTGGAAATGGCATGGCAAGCCGTTCCACAGGACTACATCCAGCATCTCTACGATCGTCTCCATGGGAGAATAGCAGCCTGCATTGCTGCGAAAGGTGGATATACACTGTACTAGTGCCGACATTGTGCATGCTCTGTTGCCTGTGTCTATGTGCCTGTGGTTCTGTCAGTGTGATCATGTGATGTATCTGACCCCAGGAATGTGTCAATAAAGTTTCCCCTTCCTGGGACAATGAATTCACGGTGTTCTTATTTCAATTTCCAGGAGTGTATATCGGCGAACACGTTATGAGTGACACAGTCTGTAACCCTTTGTAAACTCAAATTTATTAAAATAAATGGCATCACTGTCCCATATTCACTCATTCACTTGTTTCATCTTTTCACGGCTTTTTGAGGTCTATTTTTCGCCCACTGTCCAAGATTTCCTTTGGAATCTATACGTCATTCACAGTTTATGAAATTTCTTTGCGGATGTTAGCAATTTGTAATCACTGCATGTGTCCTATCATTTGTTTCATTATTTGCAAGAGATGGTGCCAATAAAAGTATTCTCAAAAAAACTAGTTTTGAGTGTATATGAAATGAAATGTTACTTACTACCAACGTTAATAGCATGTGGTGATGTTGGAAAAAGCGAATTTCTGAATGAGCTTTACAGTTTGTAGTACGCTTAATACAGGAAATGAAAATGGCTATGACGGCTACTGGAGAGGACTATCGCCCAAATAATTCCCTCTGCTCTTTATTTGTGATGTTTGAGTTGAAGTCAGTGCATCTGGATATATTTCGTAGCTACGCTTCAGACCCAAATTATAATCACTAAAACGCGAATGAAACTCATTGTGTTTTACTTCACGTATTTCAGCTCCAAGTTGACATGGGACCAGCCAGAGCCACCTCGACTTTGATGCGGCACCTCGTAACTGGCAGCCAGCTGAAAGATCATAGTGGCTGTACAAAGGCATCCTTTCACTCTCACTATTGTAATAGGGAATTGGCAACAGTATAGAACATATTATGCAACTAGGTGAGTGTCGACTTACTGCCAGTTCAGAATGATCCTCCTGAATTCACTCGGTATTTTCTTATCATTTGCAGAAAATAATCTTCAGATGTACAATGATGTTACCGCAGCTGCTGTAGATTACAGGTTTAAGGAGACTAAACAACTAAGGTCATTAGTCATCTACCAGAATGAATTCAGAGTTCGTCATTGTCTGTGTCTAAGGTAAATTCTGTGAGTAACTGTGAGGAAGTTTTCTGAATGTTTACGCACCATGTAACGGAGGCGAAATGTTGGTACCAGGGCAGTATACGCCTAATGCGATGTTGGTCACCGCCTAAAAACGACATCCAAGCTGGCCAGCACACCAACCTTCGCAGATAATCCACTGGGCAGATTCGAACTGGGGCATCTCTCTATCCCAGAAATAGGCCCTTTAACGTGCATGGCTCTCCTGTTGGATAATACTGGGTCGCCAACATTTTGATTGGATTCGAGGAAAGTCGTTCCATGGAAAATGTACAACTAATCTCATATATTATATTGTGAATAACCTGTGTTATGACAATGAGAGTTATTTGTGGCAGCAATAGCTTGTTAGCTATGAGGAAATGTTGCAAACTTTGTGAAGCAGAAGTGCAGTTCCTTTTGATTTCAGTCTCACTGGGTACCTCGTCACTTTCTTCCGACCCAGCTACAAGTTTCCAGATAAAATATAGGTACGCAAATCTTAATTCCTCCAACTTAAATCTTCAGGGAACCTTAATTTAGTATTACCTCGATCCAAAGGTGAAAAATGTAAGAAATTATGACGTAACATCCCTATCAAAATTTAAAATCTTCTGCTTATACCGACATAATTCTTAGTTTTTTTGTGAATTTGCAATTTTATTTATATCTCACCCTGAATTATTTAACTGTATTTCCTTTGGGTCTATTCTCACTTCCAGGTATACATGTTCCTGTGTTAGAAATGCTTCTTGACTATGTTACAGTTCGCATATACCATATCAAAATCAAAATTGCATAATATCTGACTAATGCGTGAAGTTTAGGGAAAGCTAATATTACAGATACTTTTGTTTATTAAAGCAGACATTCATTGTAATGTTACCGCGGTACAATGTAATTCATTTGTATTAGAGCAGGGTGTCATTTTCTAGCGTTTTTCGTTGTTTTATTGAATATAGCATAAAAAATATTAGATAGAATTTAATCGCCAACATCATATTCTTTCACATTAACTAAAACAGTCTGTTATACAGAGAAGGTAATTTTTGGGTTCCATAGCTGCAGAAAGCTACTGGACGGGAGATAAAGATGTCATGAGTCCATGTTTAAAGAGCATTTTCGTTCAGAAAAAAAAATTGATACTTGGTCTATAAAGGGAGAGAAAGGTAAACGTTAGAAGGGCTGAATAGAAAAATATGTGTAGTATGGATTGCTTTACAGCTAAGCTCCTGGATAGGTTGTTTAGTAAAATCAGCAGAGTGCAGACGGACATTCTTGTACAGTAGCATCACTTGCCCTAGTTTCCCTGGTCGTTTCTCTTAAGTGGTGACAACAATACATTTCTTTTGTTGGCAACAGATACCAGCTGCACTGGACACACCATTGGGGTGCAGTCCATAAAACCAAAACATAATGCACTCGAAGACAAAAAAGAAAACGACGCACTCAATGGTTCAAATGGTTCAAATGGCTCTGAGCACTATGGGACTCAACATCTTAGGTCATAAGTCCCCTAGAACTTAGAACTACTTAAACCTAACTAACCTAAGGACATCACACACACCCATGCCCGAGGCAGGATTCGAACCTGCGACCGTAGCAGTCCCGCGGTTCCGGACTGCAGCGCCAGAACCGCTAGACCACCGCGGCCGGCAAAACGACGCACTACGAAGAAATTATGCGAATGGGACGGATATCGGTAGACACTGATTACAATTTCAGAGAAAATTGGATTATCTATTCAATATAAAGAGATTCATAAATTGAACGAGTTAATAACGCATTTATCTACTTGTGATCCTTATGCAAGAGCTTCCTGGGCTTGGCACTATTTGAAAGAGTTCTTGGATGTCTTCCTGAGGAATATCGTACCAAATTCCTTCCAATTGGCGCGTCAGATCGTCAAAGTCCCGAGATGGTTGGAGGGCGCTACCACAGTGCTCCAAAAGTTCTCAATTGGGGAGAGGTACGTCGGCCTTCCTGGCCTAAGTAGGGTTTGGTGAGGACGAAGACAAGCAGTGGTAACTCTCACCTTGCGCAGACGGATATTATCTTACTGGAATGTGAGCCCACGGGTGCTTGCCATGAAAGGCAACAGAATGGGCGTAGAATGTGGTCGACGTACCGCTGTGCTGGAAGGATGCCGCAGATGGCCACCAAAAGGGGTCCTTCTATGAAACTAAATGCAGACCATCACTCCTGGATTTGTGTGTGTTTGTGTGTGTGTGTGTGTGTGTGTGTGTGTATGTGTATGTGTGTGTGAGTGAATTCCCAAGGGACCAAACTGCTGAGGTCATCGGTTCCTAGACTTACACACTACTCAAACTAACTTATGCTAAGAACAACACACACACACCCATTCCCGACGGAGGACTCGAACCTCCGGCGGGAGGGGCCGTGACATGACACCTCTAACCGCGCGACCACTCCGCGCGGCACTCCTGGTCGTCAAACCATGGTGGACTACAGTCAGGTTGATGTCCCACTGCTGTTTAGAGTGTCTCCAGATACCTCTTCTGCCTGGAGTATCATTGATAGGAGTAGACTGTTTTTAGTAATGAGTCCTGCTTCGAACTGAGCCCCGATGCCCCGGGCAGTGAGAGAATACCAACTTGAGTATCGCTCGCCATACTGCCCGCCAACGAGGTGTGATGGTGTGGGGTGCCATTTGTTTTCCTAACAGGAGCCCTTTAGTTGTCATCCGTGACACACTTGCAGCACAGCGGTACGTCCGCGATATTCTACGTCCATTTTGTTGCCTTTCATGGCAAGCACCCCTTGACTTACATTTCAGGAAGATAATGATTACTCGCACACGGCGAGAGTTTCCAGTGCTTGTCTTCGTGCTTGACACACTCTACCTTGGCCAGCAAGGTCGCCGGATCTCTAGCCAATTGAGAAGGTTTGGAGCATTAAGGGCAGGGCCCTCCAACCAGCTGGGGATTTTGACGGTCTAAGCCGCCAATTGGACATAATTTGACACGGTATATCTCAGGAGGACATCCAACAACTCTCATTCAATGTCAAGCCGAATAACTCCTTGTATAAGGGCTAGAGGTGCACCAACGCGTTATTGACTGGCTTCTCTTGAATAAATCACCAAATTTTTCTGAAACTATAACCATTTGTCTGAGTGTACATGTGTATCACGTCTATTGATTTCCGTCCCATTGGAATATTTTTTTCCTGCTTCGTCGTTTTGTACTGGAACGAAATCTAAAAAAGAAATATCTGGGAAAGAATGCATGTCATTGCTAGATGGAACTTGGTGACACAGAGGGCGTTCATCCAGGTACTGTTGTTCCAGGTGAGATCACGTCGCCGGCCGGTGTGGCCGAGCGGTTCTAGGCGCTTCAGTCTTGAACCGCACGACCGCTACGGTCGCAGATTCGAATCCTGCCTCGGGCATGGATGTGTGTGATGTCCTTAGATTAGTTAGGTTTAAGTACGAGGGCCGTTCAGAAAGTAACCTCCGGTTGATTTAAAAAAATACACCAAGTTAAATAAAAATATTTTAATATATACATCTTACAACTACATCTTTGCACTATTTTTCTACATAGTCTCCATAGCGATTGAGGCACTTATAGTATCTCTTCACAAGCTTTGAAATTCCTTCTGCATAAAAATCACCCGCTTGTGCCTGGTAACCCAATCTTGCTGTCACTATCTCGTACAAGAGAGTCTTAGAAATCTGTGGAAAACCAGTAGACAACTCCGACATTGAGAAACGTCGATTTTCACGAACTTTTGCATCAACTGTCTGAACGAGTTCGTCAGTCACCAATGATGGTCTACCACTCCTCTCTTCATCATGAACGTTTTCTCGTCCACTTTTAAATAAACGTACCCATTCACGGACAACTCCTTCACTCATAACTCTTGGTCCGTACACGGCACAAAGCTCACGATGAATAGCTGCTGCTGAATATCCTTTGGCTGTAAAAAACCTTATGACAGCACGCACTTCACATTTGGCGGGGTTTTCTATTGCAGCACACATTTCAAACTGCCACAAAAACTAAACTAGCGCAGGTACGACGTTCACTCGACCACGGCTTGATTCCGACTGACCTGTTGAGTGCGTGAACGCACAGATGGCGTCGCTACTCCCCCCACAACCCGCACTGTGACCAGTCGGAGGTTACTTTCTGAACCGCCCTCGTAGTTCTAAGTTCTAGGGGACTGATGACCTCATATGTTAAGTCCCATGGTGCTCAGAGCCATTTGAACCATTTGAGATCACGTCATTGCTCTCCCACGCTGCGTGTTGGCTACCCATAGCAGGTGCATAGTAGGCATGTTGTCATTAGATCACTTCCCTCATGAATAAACAACCTCTGAAGAAGTGACGATCCTACTTGGCACGTAGACCACAGTGAACTGTGCCTGAACATTATGAGTATTACAATATTAAATGATAAATTTAAAAAATGAAAAAATCAAATACGAAATAGACTGGACAGATGGCGTGTACACAGTATATTTTTAGTACAGATAAAAACTGTTCATACAGATGAACAATGTTATTGGTGCATTATAGCTATTAGCTGTTAGTAACGTTAATAGAGCTTGTCATGTGAAGATCGCAACACTGCATGATCCGAGGACGTGCATATACAGCTTATCGCCATATTATAGACTTCGTGAAAATTCGAATCGTTGGGATGAGTAACATGAGAGCATCATACCTACAACTCACACGTACGTACAGTTCACTGTAGTGTAATGACTACAGAATGAATGGTGAAGAGATGTACTCTAGATAACAGTGTGGCCAGAAGGATACGCAGAGGTTCACCCTAGTTGATTACACCACGAGAAGATAGTTGGATTGTTCGACTTGCTTTGATGTACAGACGGACGGCTACAACTCAAAAATCCGGACAGAAGTACCATGCCGAGTGTCACCACAATCCATTGGGAACAGATTACAGAGAAATTGGGCTGATCTTTGAATTGGCATGTGCAGTTTACCGGCGAAACCATAGCACAGCCGAGACTTATATGGCACGGAATGGATTTTAGCGAAGAATTTCGCTTCTCATTGAATCTGATGAAAAGTCAGTAGAAGCTACTATTTTCGAGGTCATACAACTCCTGGGATCACGGAGAGTTATGGGATGTAAAGGCTTGATTTGATAATTGTTGAGAGAATCTGAATGCTCATCAGTCTGTGGCAAGAATGGTAAACCTTTTATGCTCAGAGGACCTAAGTGCCGTATTACAGCAGGATAATGCAAGACTCCACGCTAGAGTTAACGCCACAAACTTCTTGAGGACCATACAAATACTTGGCTGGCCCGCAGAGTCACCCATAGAGGACGTCCGGAATGCGGTGGGAAGAGATATACTTTCATACCAGCCAGCACTACTCGTGAAGTAACACAACAAAGTATCTCAAGACGACCTTTTGAGGATTCCAGAAACAATAAAAGAGTGTATTCGTGTGCGTAGGGTCACCCCTCATACTCATCTTGATGATGGACGTGTTCCGAATGGAATGAAAGTTTAATCGTTGAATGTCCGACGCGTGATGAACATATCCGTTGAGTTTAATAAATATCGGGCTTCTGTTTCATGTTGTAACACTTTCCACCTCGACGTATAACAAGAAAAATCGTCGACAGCCTACTATATTACGTCCCCTGTAATTTGCTTCTGAACCCTTTGCGGCTGACTAATGCGACTCTCTGCTTCTATTTAGAGTAACACGCGGTTACGCAGTACCCACATATTCTTGTCATGCCAAAAGCTTTTAGTTGATGTAATGTTAATGTTTTAATTTTAAAAAGTCAGATGGTTTCGCAGTCCATAAAAATAAATCTAAACTCAGCATTTCACACCATGCACGACACGCAGTACAAATAGCCCCGGGTTTTGTACGCTATAGTGTTGAACATGTCCGTTGCAGATGTAACTGTAACTTTAGCATCCGTGCACACGTTATAAAGCTAAGTCCCTCTGATGTGGCAGTGCGATGTCTTTAGTGCGACCGCAACCACGTTTTGCGACGTTACTCGAGATTGCAAGAATGTTGGTTCGCTACCATGACTCGCTACAGAGAGGCTAATTTGTGGCCGAGTTTACCGTAGTTGTTTATTGCTAGAAAAGAGAACGCACGAGAAACGTGTTTTCATTTAGTTCCGACAGTGTTGTGAAGCGAATATTTGTTCCTCTCGCGATATCGCTTATAGACTCGCCAGTTATGTTAATGCTGCACGTTTTGGAACAATGATGCTATTCTACCTGAATCCACACACGTAGTTACGTTTTGTATGTATTTCGTTCGGCAAAATAAGGATACACTGGCAATGTCCAATATCTAGCAAAATGTTACATACAGTATTTACAAATCACGCTGTACGTAATATTGCTTTGACAAGTCGAAGCGCAAAGTCCATTGTTTATAGCCAGTTCACCATATCATTACTGGCATTGTGTACATCTCGTTTAGTTCTTGTGTATCTACTTCTTGCACACACTCCACAGTAACGCGATGGATTGTCTGTGGCACACGGTCACAATAACAGAATGAGTTTTCAGCTTTCCCCACTTAAATAGCCAGATTATATATAACCTATGATGCGTCCTGCTTCTATTACAGGTGTACATTCCTTTCTTGGTAAACTGAAAGCAGAGGGTGCTTTGCATGGATAATTGATTAGAAAGGGCCATTCTTCATGCAAGATATGATCAGAATCAAAATTTGATTTCGTGAGATTCTCGCCAAACTTCCTGGGTTTCAATATCTCTGGTTTTTGGAGAGTTTCATCTTGATGTGAGGGCAGCTGAAACCTACTGTGCCATTTATTCCATTCTCTTAGCGTAGCTGTTTGGATGTGAATGGGTGAGGATGTTGAAGAGGTTTGGCAACCATTTCAGAGATGCTGATTTGATAGCGTCTAATATTGTCTTCATTGTATCGTTCAGCTGGGTGTCAACTGTATGTGCGCTGTTAAGATACGCAGGATGGCAGCAGTTTGGAACTGATTAGGCCAACCCAATAGCAGCTGCTCGTAGAAGCGCTGCGTTTGCTTCCCAACCTTGTCACTGAGACTGTGCAGCATATCGTTCCTCCGTTTTGTCTTTGCTGCAGCATTACGCAATTGTTGTTTGTACAACAGCGCCCGGTCAGTTGTGAGGCCCAGATATTTTGGGCAGGGATTGTAATGTAGTTGTTGGCATCTGAAATCCACTTGAGGATCTTTGATTATCCAAATGAAAGCAGCTTATGTCAATTTTATTAATGTAAGATTCGAGTCTTCATGTACAATTAAGATGAACTATCATGTGGAATAACTGAATACCCGGCGTTACCTGGGTAAGTATTTACTCCACTTCTGTTAGTTCATCTCCTCCTTCCCCCTCTCTCTGATCATCTCCTCCACCGTCCTAGGTATCCATCTCCTTCTCTCCCCTGCCTCCTTCTGCCCCTATCTCTGTCCGGCTGCTACTCCCCCCTCTCTCTGTCCAACTCTCTATCCAACTGCAATTAGTCTTTCTTCTCTCTCATTCCTACCACCAAATCCATACTCTCCCGTAACCCTAGATGTCATACACACTTGATAAAAACTAAAATCTAGAGCAGTAATTCTTCGCACTAGCCTCTTGTAAATAGTTTCCTCCATACGGCTACATCTCCACTGATTTCACGTGTTCATCAATTATAGCAGCGTAGTACTGCCCGCAGATGCAATGTGAAGGGCTCCAAATGTTCGCCACTAATCTTGTACTCGGATGCTGTTAAGTTATTTATTTTTGTTTTGGATGTTATTCTGCACTGATTCACATGTAGAGGATGCTGCCAACATTCAAGTCTCTTTATCTCTTCACACCTAATCCTGCTTACAATTATCAAGTCTTAGCCTCTATGTACAACTTTTAGAAACAACACTACGCTATTAGCTATTGCTTGATGCATTACTGTGCGATGTATTAGTCTTTAGTCGAGTTGAATCAATTCCACTAATCAACATTCTTCAAAAGTTTTTATTCCATTCTTGTATGTATGTACCGGGTGATGAGCAAGTCAGTATAAATTTGAAAACTGAATAAATCACGGAATAATGTAGACAGAGAGGTGCAAATTGACGCACATGCTTAGAATGACATGGGGTTTTAATAGAAGCAAACAAATACAAAATTTCCAACAATGTCCGACAGATGACGCTTCATCTGATCAGAACAGTAATAATTAGAATAACAAAGTAAGACAAAGCAAAGATGATGTTCTTTACAGGAAATGCTCAATATGTCCACCATCATTTCTCAACAATAGCTGTAGTCGAGGAATAATGTTGTGAACAGCACTGTAAAGCATGTCCGGAGTTATGGTGAGGCATTGGCGTCGGATGTTGTCTTTCAGCATCCCTAGAGATGTCGGTCGATCACGATACACTTGCGACTTCAGATAACCCCAAAGCCAATAATGGCACGGACTGAGGTCTGGGGGCCTAGGAGGCCAAGCATGACGAAAGTGGCGGCTGAGCACACGATCATCACCAAACGACGCTCGCAAGAGATCTTTCATGCGTCTAGCAATGTGGTTTTTTTTTTGGTTCTAATAAAACCCCATGTCATTCCAAGCATGCGTGTCAATTTTTACCTCTCTATCTACATTATTCCGTGGTTTATTAAGTTTTCAAATTTATACTGACTTTTTGATCACCCGGTACATACTGTGTATCTTCCGTATTTCACTTTCATAGAAAGTTGAAAGCTGTACTGTAGAAAAATAATTTCAGAAAAGTTCTCCTTGTTTTTAAATTTATATTCAGTGTTAACTAAGCAGATTCAGAAGGATGTAGGTTGTAGTAGGTACTGGGAGATGAAGAAGTTTGCACAGGATAGAGTAGCATGGAGAGCTGCATCAAACCAGTCTCAGGACTGAAGACCACAACAACAACAATTCAGTGTTAACTTGTATACTATTTTCAGAAAAGCGTTCCTTGTCACAGCTGGTCAGCATTTTATATCCTCTTGGCTACTTCCGTCAACAGTTACCTTAAAGCTGAAACAACGAAACTATTACTGCTATTAGCATCTCATTTCCTGACATAATTTTCTCAGTATCACCAGACCAACTTCGTCTACACTCCATTACCCTTGTTTTAGGGATTTTCGTCTTGTTGCTCATTTTTTTTTAAAAACTATCCATCCTCTTATGTTAGGGTTGGCGCGTAAGTTGTAACGTTTTTGCCTTGCATGTTGGTATTCCCACTGCGATGGATTTATTTATCGATTGTCATTTTATATTTGTATTTCACTGTAGCCGTTTGAGTTTGCGTATTGTCGTTTTGTCCTTCGGAGATAGTGAGTGGAGCTGTGGACGTTAGGAATGTGGAGAAATCGGAACATTTCTGACATATTCTTATGTTTCAGTTCCATAGAGGAGTGACAGCAGCGGAGGCAGTCAGAAACATTTGCTCCGTGTGTGGCGACAAGGCCACTGGACAGAGCAAGACAAGAAAATGGTTTTCTCATTTTAAGGAGTACGATTTTGACATTAGTGACACTCCATGTTCAGGAAGACCTTCGGGGTTTGATGAAGATCGTTTAAACGTATTAATCCACAATCATCCACGTCAGTGTACTCGAGAACTGGAAAAAGTGATGACCTGCGATCATTCCACCGTTTTACGATATTTGCATGCAATGGGAAAGGTTCTAAAATTCTATTTATTGGTATCGCATGCTCTAAGCCAAAATCACAAAAATCAGCAGGCATCAGCTGTTGCATGAAGAACGCCGGCCATTCCTATCCTGTTACATTACTGGCAACAAGAAATGGTGTCTTTATACTAACATAAGGAAAAGAAGAAAGGCTGAGCCTGAACAAAACAGCAACTCCCCGTACAAAGACCTACATGGATCCATGAAAGATAATATTATGCATCTGGTGGAACAGCGATAGTGTGATTTGCTACAAATTGCTTCCCCTACGTGAAAACACCACTGCTGACATTTATTGTCAACAGCTGAGATATCTTGCAGATGCGGTGCAAGAATAACGACTAGGATGCCAGCGGGAAATCATGCTACTTCAAGATAATGCCCTTCAGAATTCTGCTAGACAGATAAAAAACTCTATACAGGAGTTGGGGTGGTAAGTCATTTCGCACCCACTTCATTCACTTGATCTTGCGCCCTCGGATTTTCACCTTTTACATCTACGTCTACATTTATACTCCGCAAGCCACCCAACGGTGTGTGGCGGAGGGCAATTTACGTGCCACTGTCATTACCTCCCTTTCCTGTTCCAGTCGCGTATGGCTCGCGGGAAGAACGACTGCCGGAAAGCCTCCGTGCGCGCTCGAATCTCTCTAATTTTACAATCGTGATCTCCTCGGGAGGTATAAGTAGGGGGAAGCAATATATTCGATACCTCATCCAGAAACGCACCCTCTCGAAACCTGGACAGCAAGCTACACCATGATGCAGAGCGCCACTCTTGCAGAGTCTGCCACTTGAGTTTGCTAAAAATCTCCGTAACGCTATCAAGCTTACCAAATAACCCTGTGACGAAACGCGCCGCTCTTCTTTGGATCTTCTCTATCTCCTCTGTCAACCCGACCTGGTACGGATCCCACACTGATGAGCAATACTCAAGTATAGGTCGAACGAGTGTTTTGTAAGCCACCTCCTTTGTTGATGGGCTACATTTTCTAAGGACTCTCCCAATGAATCTTGGCACCCGCGTTACCAACAATTAATTTTATATGATCATTCCACTTCAAATCTTTCTGTACGCATACTCCGACATATTTTACAGAAGTAACTGCTACCAGTGTTTGTTCCGCTATCATATAATCATACAATAAAGGATCCTTCTTTCTATGTATTCGCAATACATTACATTTGTCTATGTTAAGGGACAGTTGCCACTCCTTGCACCAAGTGCCTATTCGCTGCAGATCTTCCTACATTTCGCTGCAATTTTCTAATGCTGCAACTTCTCTGTATACTACAGCATCATTCGCGAAAAGCTGCATGGAACTTCCGACACCATCTACTAGGTCATTTATATATATTGTGAAAAGTAATGGTTCCATAACACTCCCCTGCGGCACGCCAGAGGTTACTTTAACGTCTGTTGACGTCTCTCCATTGAGAACAACATGCTGTGTTCTGTTTGCTAAAACCTCTTCAATCCAGCCACACAGCTGGTCTGATATTCCGTAAGCTCTTACCTTGTTTACCAGGTGACAGTGCCGAACTGTATCGAACGCCTTCCAGAAGTTAAGGAAAATGGCATTTACCAGGGAGTCTGTATCTAATATTTTCTGGGTCTTATGAACAAATAAAGCGAGTTGGGTCTCACACGATCGCTGTTTCCGGAATCCATGTTGATTCCTACAGAGTAGATTCTGGGTTTCCAGAAATTACATGATGCGCGAGCAAAAAAGATGTTCTAAAATTCTACAACAGATCGATGTCAGAGATATAGGCCTATAAAAATTCAAATGGCTCTGAGCGCTATGGGACTTAACATCTCAGGTCATCAGTCCCCTAGAACTTAGAACTACTTAAACCTAACTAACCTAAGGACATCACACACATCCATGCCCAAGGTAGGATTCGAACCTGCGACCGTAGCGGTCGAGCGGTTCCAGAGTGAAGCGCTTAGAACCACTCGGCCACAACGGCCGGCTATAGACCTATAGTTTTGCGCATCTGCTCGATAACCCTTCTGGAACTACCTGTGCTCTTTCCCAATCATTTGGAACCTTCCGTTCCTCTAGAGATTTGCGGTACAGACTTTCTGCCCTATACATAGCAGCCTTCAAGGAACTTTCTTTCCTGATGAAAACATGACTTGACAAGTTCCTCGCCTCGAAAGCATGTGATTTCTGCTGTCGCGGTATCGAAAAATTACCCCAGCGTTGGCAGGATGTTGTAAACAGTAAAGGAAAATATATTATATATAATTAAAGTCACTGTTAGGTGTACCTCATGGAAGAACGCTTCGAACTTAGGCACCAATCCAATAATTACAATCTGGTTTCTGAACAAGTTGTATTTAACGTTTCTCTCCCAGTATCATATGCGTTTGAAGTCCAGAATTTCAAGTAGTGGATTGCAGGGAAAATTGTCCAAAACTTATTTCTGAGCCTACAAGTGCTACAAATTACACAACTGGCCATTAAAATTGCAACACCAAGAAGAAATGCAGATGATAAACGGGTACTCATTGGACAAATATATTATACTAGAACTGACATGTGATTACATTTTCACGCAATTTGGGTGCATAGATCTTGAGAAATCAGTACCCTCAACAACCACCTTTCGCCGTAATAACGGCCTTGATATGCCTGGGCATTGAGTCAAACACAGCTTTGATGGCGTGTACAGGCGCAGCTGCCCATGCAGCTTCAACACGATACCACAGTTCATCAAAAGTAGTGACTGGCGTATTGTGACAAGCCAGTTGCTTGGCCACCATTGACCAGACGTTTTCAATTGGTGAGAGATCTGGAGAATGTGCTGGCCAGGGCAGCAGTCGAACATTTTCTGTATCCAGAAAGGCCCGTACAGGACCTGCAACATACGGTCGTGCACTATCCTGCTAAAATGTGGGGTTTCGTGGGGATGGAATGAAGGGTAGAGCCACGGATCGTAACACATCTGAAATCTAACGTCCACTGTTCAAAGTGCCGTCAACGCGAACAAGAGGTGACCGAGACGTGTAACCAATGGCACCGCATACCATCACGCTGGGTGATACGCCAGTATGGCGATGACGAATACACGCTTCCAATGTGTTCACCGCGATGTCGCCAAACACGGATGCGACCATCACGATGCTATAAACAGAACTTGGATTCATCCGAAAAAATGACGTTTTGCCATTCGTGCACCCAGGTTCGTCGTTGAGTACACCATCGCAGGCGCTCCTGTCTGTGATGCAGCGTCAAGGATAACCGCAGCCGTGGTCTCCGAGCTGTTAGTCCATGCTGCTACAAACGTCGTCGAACTGTTCGAGCAGATGGTTGTTGTCTTGCAAACGTCCCCATCTGTTGAATCTGGGATGGAGACGTGACTGCACGCGGATAAGATGCCTGTCATCTCGGCTGCTAGTGATACGAGGCCATTGGGATCCAGCACGGCGTTCCGTATTATCCTCCTGAACGCACCGATTCCATATTCTGCTAACAGTCATTGGATGTTGACCAACGCGATCAGCATTGTCGCGATACGATAAACCATAATCGCGATAGGCTTCAATCCGACCTTTATCGAAGTCGGAAACGTGATGGTACGTATTTCTCCTCCTTACACGAGGTATCACAACAACGTTTCACTAGGCAACGCCGGTCAACTGTTGTTTGTGTATGAGAAGTCGGTTGGAAACTTTCCTCATGTCACGACGTTGTAAGTGTCGCCACCGGCGCCAACCTTGTGTGAATGCTCTGAAAAGCTAATCATTTGCATATCATAGCATCTTCTTCCTGTCGGTTAAATTTCGCGTCTGTAGCATGTCATCTTCGTGGTGTAGCAATTTTAATGGCCAGTAGTGTAAGTTCGGTGCTTCTTCAGTGTTTTAACATATGTTGTAGGTTCGGTATTAACTGGTGTGTTCGCACGTCTCTCCGGAACAAGTGGATGTCTTATTCTGTAGGTAATGCGTGTTTAGCCATTTCGTACGTCTGATAAAACATTTCTAAAACAGATTCCTTAAATTAGTGCTCCGAAACAAGTGCTTGTTTGCTTTTTCGAGAGCTGATGTCAGCTGCTTCAATTATGTCGGAATATTCCAGAAGAGAAACGAGGGTGGAAGGGAGTGAGAGCAAAGGCAGCACCCCAAAGGACGTGGCGACTCGGCGACAATGGCTGGCAGGTGGACGCGTGTAGTCAGTGGCGTGCTAATGAGCGTCCTCCCGGCACAGCGGTGCGCGGCTCCTTGCAGACAATTGGGGACACATGCAGCGCCAGTGTCCCTCGGCGGCCGCTATTGTGCGTCCTGCTGTCGCATGCTAAGCGGCCGGACACGGACCGAGCTGTGCTGCGGTACTGCCTAAACTGTTGGCGCGCTTCCACCGAGATGCTCCCTCGAGGTGTACAACAAGCAGCCTTGTCGGCCACCTAACTAACGTGCAGTGTATTTCTTTATTGTCCCTGTAACTGGAGCCTGAGGTAGTTGTTTTGCCTGAAAAGATTCCCATGCACGATGCAATTTATATAAAAGTAGTCTCCCCCTTCCCAGCTTTGTTTTGGAACTGGTTCAAATGGTTCATATGGCTCTGAGCACTATGGGACTCAACTGCTGTGGTTATCAGTCCCCTAGAACTTAGAACTACTTAAACCTAACTAACTTAGGGACATCAGACACATCCATGCCCGAGGCAGGATTCGAACCTGCGACCGTAGCAGTCCCACGGTTCCGGACTGCGCGCCTAGAACCGCGAGACCACCGCGACCGGCTTGTTTTGGAACTGCTGTTCGCTTTATACTAAGGACTTTGGATAGCTGAGAACCATCTGTTGCACAAATATCGTGATTGACATTATCTACCTGCCTTTAAGTGCCGAATCATCTAAAGTTGCACGAATATTAATCGACTATTAGCCGTAGTCTCTGTCCCAAGGAGAAAAGCGCGCGTAACGGAAATTTACTTCTCAAGTAGTTTTCTCTCACAGGCTACAGGAGGTTAGAGTTCGCAGGAGTAGGAAAAGCGTGCTGGACATTGTAGTGTAGTTCAACGAACTAAGTAGCTGTCTCATGAACATTTATTTAACAGATGAACTATTCTCCATTAACATGAAAACGTACATAATAGTACTGAACCTGTGATTTCCTACGACCCAACGATAATACTGTGACAATGACTATTTGTTACAAAAGAATTGGTAGGAAAAAGGAAAAAGCAACAAGGAAACGCATCTGCTCACACACAAACTAATCAAGTAATCGAAAGCCAAGTTCATCACTTTCCATTAATAAACGAATCATCAAAGCCGATTCGTGACTCTCAGCGAAAACAATCATGAATGTTAACTGTGCCCATGATGCATGTAGGATTGAGTTCAATTTCATTTGACTTTACAGGAAACGATACTAACTGAAATTATCACTCGCTAGAATTCCGCACTGCTCCTTACGATTTAGGGTAATTGTTATAGAGAATCCAAACTAAAACTGAACTAACTCCCAGCCAAAAATCACTTTTTTCGTGTGTAAACAAACAGCACGTCATACTTACTTGCCCACAGAACAGCGACTGATGGTGCGAGCCGACTGCAGCGCGCCGCAGAAGTTCTTTTTAAAATCTAAACTGCCTGACGTCTGCGTACAGAGAAAAAACAAACTTGTTTGGGGCGCACTGACCAATCACTAAGAGGAGATTGCCAGTAACAGCAGTCTCCTCCAATTTTTTTTTTTTTTTTTTTTTTTTTAGTGCTGTAACGTTACTCTTTTAATCTGCTATCAACTCGTACCGAAATACGGAAGCAGTATGCTGTTAAATTCAGTGTGAGTGTTCACTATGTTGGTTCCGCGTGGTCACCTTTTTCCGGATATTTTTCCTCTAAACTTTCTCCAATTCTTTACATGGTATTCAGTTTACTGCAGCTATGGTAGTCAACGCCAAGTTCTTTTGGCATATAATTTACGACGTTCGACGCCTGAAATTTTGAAGATGGCTGTGATTTCAGCTCCTGATGATGTTTCCGCTGCTGGCAATTGAAATTGGAACATCAAGGCGGACAATGAATATTGAAATTTCACTGAATGCGCTCATTCAGAGTGGCAGGACCAATACGTAAAATGTGCACATATACCGGTTGCGAAATTTTCAAATACAGAGCTTCAACCTTTGGCAGCAAACGCGACTCTGCCACAAGTGGGCACTGACTCAAACCGAGTATGAATGACAGGCACAGGTACATCATTACACACTGCTTCAGCTCCATTCAGATGATCATGATGATGTTGGTTTGTAGGGCGCTCAACATCGAGGTCATCAGCACCTGTACAAGTTCCCAGTCCAGATCCAATCTCGCCACCTACCGAAATATGATGAGATGATGAAGACAATACAGACACCCAGTTCCCTGGCGGAGAAATTCCCCAACCCGCCCGGGAATCGAACCCGGGACCCCGTGATCCAGAGGTAGCAAGCTCCATTCAGGAGATACCATATTGGCTGGCTAGTGATGGCGTCTCTCCTCGGTCCAGTTTTCGATGAATGAGAGATGGAGAATGTGCTGGATGGGTCAACAGTCGAAGACACTGTAGGTCTATCGAGATACGTAAGGTCAGTAGAGTAACATCCAGTGTTACGTTATCTTGCTAAAAGATAACTTCATAGACACCTCGAAGATATGACTCAGTCACCGGCCTTAATGCTTCTGACATGTAAAGCCTTATGTCTGTTTTACAGGCAGTGCGATCCAGAAGTTATTATACTGAGTATGCCAACATTCCATGGACTGCACCCTTATGATGGCGATGGATGTAGTCTGTCAGCGTTTATTCTATATTGGGACTTGTCTGAAAAGAAGTCGTGGTGCCACTACTGTGTCTAGTGTCATTGTTTGGCCCGCCACTGTCGAAGCCGTGCTGACAGTCTTATACAAATATATTTCGAGTACATATAAAATTATATAGTTTAATTATTTTGCGTGTTATTTTTTAATTTATTTATATCAAAATCCCCAAATACCATACCGCAATATAATATCATTCTGTCGTCGTGCTAAGAAGAAAAATAAAAGCGGTGACATTAGAAGATTCAGAGAGGTCTAATAACAATGATCTGACCCGTTACATACAAAGTATATCTTTGTCTTTTTGTGTAGACAAAGGTTTAATGTCTGTTTTATCGTTTCTTATAGCGTCGTTGGACACGTCCAGACTAAACGTTGGTTATGTGTGGTGTTCTCTTAAATGAATGATAAACCATTTCAAGATTACATGTGTCTGAAAACTTATTCAAAATTACCTTTCCTGAAAATTAATCAGAGGAATAATAAGGTAGTTTAAATATCTGCATCTTTAAAACGGAATCGATTCGTTTCGTGTGATGATTTTAAGTTCCATTTGGCTCCAGTTTATTCACTACCATTTTAAAGCATGAATCTGCAGAATTAAGAGACGAACTCCGAATGTTACACAAATGTAAAGAATACCATTTAATAATCGCTTGGTAGCACAATTATTAAACACATCGATTTCATAAAGGTTGTGAGTCTACCTGATATTTTTTTAATTCCATAAAAGTTCCGTGTAACCCCACTGATGTATAAAGTGTTCCATTTAAAGGAGAATATCCGCTACCGATATTGCATTTAGACACGTAATGAAGGCAAAGAATAATTTGACTTTTTCTCTTTAACATCGTCTGGGAATACTATTTCAGTAGCAGTATTGTTGCTGTTGTAGTCTTCAATCCGAAGTCTGGTTTGATGCTACTCTGGCCTGTGCAGCCTCTTCATCTCCGAATAACTACTGCAATCTACAGCCTTCTGAATCTGCTTACGTGTATGACTTCCCCCTCCCCCCCCCCCTTCCTTGGTGGTGCCTTTATGTCTCAGAATGTGTCGTACCAACCGTTCTTCTAATCAGGTTGCGCCACAAATTCCTTTTTTCCTCAGTTATCTTCAGTACCTCCACATTCGTTACATGATGTACCCAAGTAATTTTCAACGTTCTTCTGTAGCACCACATTTCAAAAGCTACTATTCTCTTCTTGTGTTAACTGTTTGTTGTCATTTTTTCAGTTCCATACACTCCTTACAAATACTTTCAAAGAGTCTATATTCGATGTTAACAAAATTTCTGTTCTTCATAAACGATTTACTCACCGTTTTTATATCCTTTCTGCTTTTGCCAGCATGAATTATTTTGCTGTCCAAAATAACAAAACTGATCTCCTATTTTAACTATCTCATCTCTTAATGTAATTCATTCAGACGCACCTGATTTCATTCGACTTCATTCCATTATCCTTGTTTTGCTTTTGTTGATGTTCATCTTAAACCCCCTTTCAAGACACTGCCCAGTTAGGTTAACTGCTCTTGAAGGTCCTTTGCTGTCTCTGACAGATTTACGGAGTCATCGGCAAACTATCAAGTTACAATTTTTCTCTTTTGAATTTTCATTCCTACTCCAAATTTTCAAAATGGTTCAAATGGCTCTGAGCACTATGAGACTTAACTTCTGTGGTCATCAGTCCCCTAGAACTTAGAACTACTTAAACCTAACTAACCTAAGGACATCACACACATCCATGCCCGAGGGAAGATTCGAACCAGCGACCGTAGCGGTCACGCGGTTCCAGACTGTAGTGGCTAGAACCGCTCGGCCACTCCAGCCGGCTCCAAATTTTCCTTTAGTTTCCTTTTCTGCTTGCTGAACTACAGATTAAATAACATCGGTGATAGGCTACAACCCTGTCTCACTCCTTTTTCAACCACTGCTACCCTTTCATGTCCATCGGCTCTCACACCAACAGTCTGGTTTCTGTACAAGTTGTAAATAGCCTTTCACTCCCTGTATTTTACTCCTGCTACGTTTAGAATTTCAAAGACAGTATTCCAGGAAACATTGTCTGTAGCTTTCTGTAAATCCAGAAACGCTATACACGTAGATTTGCCTTTCCTTAACCCGTCTTCTAAGATAAGACGTAGGCTCAGTGTTGCCTCCCGTGTTCCTGCATTTCTCCAGAATCCAAACTGATCTTCCCCGAGGTTGGCTTCAATTAGTTTTTACATTCTTTTATAAAGAATTCGTGTTAGTATTTTTGCAACCATGAGTTATTAAACTAATAGTTCGGTAATATTCGCACGTGTCAGCGTCTACTTTCTTTGGAACTGAAATTATTATATTCTTCTGTCTCATACATCTTGCACAAAAGATAAGAATTTTGTCATTCACCAAGGGCTATCAATAGATTTGATGGAATGTCGGCTACACCCGGAGCTTTGTTTCGACCTAGGTCTTTCACTATTCTATCGGATTCTTCCCGTATTATTATATCTCCCGTCTCATCTTCTTCTACGTCCTGTTCCAGTTCTATAATATTGCCTTTAAATTTATCTACTTCATGTAGACCCTCTTTATACTCCTTCCACCTTTCGGCTTTCCCTTCCTTGCTTAGGACTGATTTTCCATCTGAGCTCTTGATAATCATACACCTCCTATCTTTTCTCCAAAGATTTATGGGTGCTATCTATCTATTGGCAGCAATAGGCCATATTAAAATGTACAGAACAGGAATTATTATAATACTTTTGGAGCACTGACAACACAAACACACAGAGGGATTAATAACATACAAAAAATCAATTGCAGAGAAAATTTAATCAAATATAAACAGAAAGTAATAACAGTAAAAACACAGGGGTTAATATTTACAACAAGAATCCGTAAAATACAGCCAGGAAGATAAGAAGATTGATAAACAGAAATAATTCTTTTCATGTTCTGTGGAGGGCCCAATATTCGGTGGTGCTGGCTAATGTTTTGTAGCTGCAGCGAGATCATGGGTAATGCATGTATTCGGCTGGGTCCTGCAGAGTAGCAGAAGTTCTTAGTCGTGTAGGTCGCCACAAAGGCAAATTACTTCGTCATTGCTGAGGCCTAATTTCCTGAGGTTGACTTTGTACCGTGACATTCTCGTTCCGAGTCTGCTCAGCATCTTCCATATCACATAAGGCAGATGTGAGCCTGCAGCTGGTTGCTCTTTAACATTCATTTGGTGTGCCTGAGGCAAAGAATCTCGCCAAAGTTCGATTTAATGAGTTCCGGGAGAAGAAGCAATTTCTGTAGTGTGGCGTTGAGCTATGGAAAATAAAATATCAAGAACTTGGCTGTGTTTTCGTAAGAAGTAGACGCCTAACTCAACGTGCCAAGGATGGTAACATGCCCGTAATATCCAACACGGGTAAGAGGCCACGTAATCGTAGTAGTTAATGCACCATAATGTAGTAAAAATTCTGTCAGTAGAATAGTTGGAGGCAATTGTGCGACTGCAGTACATAATACTACCCATTAACGTAACCGCTTAAATAGGCTTTATTGCACAACTACTGCAACCTGGAATGCCTCGCATTTACTAAATATGTACAGGAATTGGATATAGCTCCTGATCTTTTACTCCCCATTCTCTCTGTCCATCTCCTCTCCTCTCTCTCTTTTTCAATCTCTCCCTTCTCCCCGTCTGCCACATCCTCTCCCCTCTCTGTGTCCATCTCCTCGTTACCCTTTCTACATCCAATTGCCTCTCGGTTTCTGCCCATCTCCTGAGCCCCATCTCTCTAATCTATAGCCCTGTTTATAGTTTTTACCAACAAATCCTTGAAAATCACGTAAAATGTATCGAAAAATAGACTGGTAATATTTGCATACGGTGTACAAGAGATGTCTCTTGCTGCCGGATCTGTGAGGACGATAATTTCATTGTTAGTACTTCGCATGGTTTTAATCTTCCGAAGTTTCGAACGATTCATTTTCCCATAAACCATAAATACAACTTTCCTGTTTTCTGTGAAAACCGACTGCGAGGAAGCAAACAAAACAGCATATATCTCTGTATATAATTTTTGTTTGAAATTATATATAAAGTGGAAGAACATTAGTGAGAGAAAAAGTTTGTCTAATGCTTTAAATGCCCGCTGTTGTAGTTCAAAGTGACTGCAACAAAGAAAACGAAACCACACATTTTGACAGTACAGCATACCAGAACATTTTCTCTCTCGCAGTCGTTTTCAGTAGAAAACCTGCATGATGATGTTTAAAAATTTATTAAGCTTTTGTCCGTCTGCATATTTATTAGAGTATCGTGTAAAAATTTCAAGTAAGTAGGTCAAGAAATTTTCTATATATTTTATTTCAACGTTTCATCTTTAAATTACATATTTTTATAAACCATATATACATTAAAATATTTACCTCATGTCTGAACATTTTTAGGCTATTATGTAAATATCCGACGTAAATTGTTCAAGAGCTTTCTGAAATTTTTGGCTGTGACGTTAAACAACACAGCGACGGAAAATAAATCGCTACACCAGGAAGGAGTTGTGCGACATAAACGATAGTTGGTAGGCGTCTTTCCACATCTGAAAGATAATGTCTATTCAGGTTTCGCGCCAGTCGCATACGGGTGACGCTAGTAATGTAAATCAAATTTGCTTTAAATTCACGCTGTGACGGTCACGTACGTTCATTAGCTTTGAGACTGGATGTGGTGAGTTGATGTTAGTTAGGAGTGCCTTTATGGCGACAAAGACGCCATTATTCCCATTGAGTTTGGATGGGGTCGTGTAATAGGGGTACAATAAGCTGTATGTGTTGGTTAAAAGGAGGCCAGCTGAGAGCCTGCAAGCAACATGTCTACGGTGCTGTACACACAGACCTACACCTGCAGTTATGATCTAGTGTGCGATTCATACGATAGCAGGAGTACTCTCGAGATTATCCCATGCACCCTGACTGTATGGTTGTTCTGCAGTCTTGCGATTCGACCTCTTGTGCTGCCATTCATGACCAACATCGTGACCGGCAGGCGTGGCCGAGCGGTTCTAGGCGCTACAGTCCGGAACCGCGCGACCGCTACGGTCGCAAGTTCGAATCCTGCCTCCGGCATGGATATGTGTGATGTCCTTAGCGTAGTTAGGTTTAAGTAGTTCTGTTCTAGGGGACTGATGACCTCAGCAGTTAAGTCCCATAGTGCTCAGAGCCATGTGAACCAACATCCTGGGATAAGGCTCTCTAACATGCAGCTGTTGTAATACACCATGCCTCACAGGATGACAAGATGCTGACTTGGTCTGCCCGACCGCCAGATCTGTCTGCAAACGAACACATATGGGACATCATTTGACGACAACTCTGGCATGCGGCGCGCTGGGTCCTGAGCTATTGCGGCCCATTCTTCCTTCCTGGGTTGCATCTCTTCTCCTTCCCCACCCTCTCTTTACCCTCTCTCGGAGCTCTTTCTTATGTCGACCTGGCTATCCACCTGGTTTCTTGCATTCCTTCCAGTTTTTGTTCTCCTTGTCCTTTCCTTTTCATCCCTTCTTTCCAGAGTTTTTGGTATTCTTTTGGGGTTTGATCTCTACTTCTTAATAATACCTGTGTAGTGTGAGACATTTGGGGAAGAACCGTTTGGTGGTGCTCTTATGTACTCATCTGGCTGAGCTGATGACAACACTGGGATGACACGTCTGATACATGAGCTGTTTGCCTCCCCATATATGTGTAGGTGTAGTTTGCTTGTGTCTCTGGACCATCAGAACTCCTGGCAATGGTCTTCGTACCAGACGGCCCTGACTGGTGCGGGTGGTATCAGGGCAGATACTTTGTGTATGATACATATTAAGCTAAAAAGAACTGGCCATTCTTCTAGGGCCATCTCTTCTATTGGTAATGGATCATTTAATCTCATTTAATGCTGCTTCTTGTGACCCTGCGGCCTTCCTCTCCCAAGTTATTCCCTGGAAGGTTGGCTAGGCTCGACGACTTGAGGTGAAACATTTTCGCCGCTACCAAGTCTGCACTAGAACTGACGGCGACATGTTCACTGCCACCAAGCGTTTATGTTTTGCGGAAATATCAAAGACAAGTTTGGCGGAGTCTCTCAGTAAGGTGCAGTTGGGTTCATAGTTGATCAAATCCTCTTCCCTCACCTAATCTGTAGCCCTTTGTGCTTGAGATCACTATGGCGTCATTCCTTGTGTCCATGAGTTTTAATCAGTCTTTGTTCTAGGAACTCACTTTTCATATCCCATCTTTCAAAATGATGAGGAACTCCAGACCAATTTGGAAAAATGGGGCGTTCGTTATGTTTGGCATGTTCAGAGAGGTTGTAAGGTAAATTGCACGAATACTGGCGCCTTTACTCTGGTATTTGAGGGGTAGATCCTATTGGAGAAGGTCACGATTATGTGTTTTATTGATGTTACATGAAACCATACTCCCCGTCAACCATGAGGCGTTCTGGTGCTTGTGTTTCAGGCACATGTCTTCCCACAGTACAGTGGATTCTCTACGTGGTGAATGTCGATACCCACTCAACGAGGGAGTCTCTGTGTTTCGGCACCTGTGTGTATTATTTGTTATGAACATCACTCTCGATGCTTACCAGATTGCCCAGTTTATAAGAAGGAAAAAAAGATACGGAAGTGTAAGTTCTTAGGCTCGTCAGAAATAAGAGCGACTTCACCCTGTGTTGATGACATGTAACTTTGCCTCTGTTATGTCCTTTCCTCTTCCTCCCTCCTCCTTACCGCAATCCCATCCCGTCTCTCCCCTTCCCCTTCAGTTCCCACGCCCTCCCCTCTGTATTCTGCTCCCCTTCCCAGACTGGAGAAATATACTGCTTTTTCGGCGCCCACTGCTGATGGGTCTACCTCCTGGGACCCCTCTCCCTGGCGTTTTTCAAACTGGAGTCCTGCTTTCACAGCTTGGACAGGGGCACCCACAGTCCATGCACCCCACAATCGCCTGCTCTCTTTCAGTTCTGAATCTTGTAGAGGCCTGCTCTCCCTCCATGTTCTGCCAAATTTGACCTGTGAAAGAGAAGAAGCCCCCCCCCCCCCCCCCAAGTACGCTCAAAGGTGCCATCTTCTGACTTATTCATGTATGTCACCCCTCCTTGTTGGTGACGGATGGTGACCTGGTGGCAGGATTGGCTCCAGTCTGTTTGCATCCTATTTGGAACCCCGTTCTGTGCTTACTGAATAGTACTGTAATGGATACTACTGTCACCTCCCACAGTTGCAATCTCTCATTTCCTTTTACTTGGCAGCTTGTGTCATTCTCCAGAAATCTCATTTTACTGACGCTCACTCACAGACCCTTTGTCGGTTCTGTGCTTTCTGTCAGTACCAGGTCGGCCCTTTGAGGTCCATACATATTAAATTAACAGTTCAGTTAATGTACGTATGAACGCATCGTGTAAAAGTTTGAAGTAAATTGGTCAATATTTTTGCTAATAACCTCTTCCCTTTATATATTTTTGGTGTTCATAATTAAAGTTCAATTTTCAAAACGCTGTAGAAAGAGAACAACAGTTAAAAAGACGTCAAATTTGAACAGCATACAACTGAAACAGAGGGAAACGTCAGGAAACAAACAAACAAACAAAAAAGAAAACTCAAGGAAACTCTGACTAATAGATGATGCTGTAAGCGACGGAATATGCACACCAACCGACGCGCAGCACACGGCTGTTTCTCGGTTTGCGTCCGATGCGCTAAACAAGGCTGTCTCCGTGAAGGATCGCGCGCTGCTGCTAAACCACTTCTTCATAAGCGTTGTCTGTGCGCCAGTAGCCTCACTGAAGTTCCGGACGCTCAGATATATATATATATATATATATATATATATATATATATATATATATATATATATATATATATATATATATAACAACGTCGGTCCAAGTCTCCTATGGGTCTGGAGCAGAAAATGACTGTAAAATTCGAAAAGACAGGTTCTTCAGAAGTGCCATGTGACAAAGGGAGGATGGTTGATTCGACGCCTGTCAAAGATATGACCACAGCATTGCAGGAGTAGTCGAGCAGTGGTGTGCAAACATGCAATGCACGGGGAATTGCCTAGACGCTGGATACGCCTGCGAGTGGGGTGTAGAATCCTACGAAATAACCTGCATTGCTATCCATATGAAATCACTCATGTCCAGGAATTCCTTTCTGCTGGCCTGCAGCAAAATGAAGTTTGCTCGTGAATTTCTTGCTCACATTATAGTAGACAATGAACGGCCTTGGAACATTCTGTGGACAGACGAAGCCTATTTCCATCTCGACGAATACGTCAATACGCAAAATTACAGAAAATGGGCAACGGTAAATCGGCACTCACGTCACTTCATTCTTCAAAGGTGCAAGGGTTGGCGGCATCGTATACGTGGTGTCGTAGTTTTTGGGCGAGATGAGTCCTGCGGTTCCTGGTACCCGCTCCATCACCAGTAAACGCTGTGAGAGTCTTTTGCAATCGACGCCATTCTAGCTCTTTAACGGCGTGAGTGCGTGGACAGCATAACTTTTATGGAAGATGACATTCTTCCGCACTCTGCGTAGCCAGTGAAGCGGGTGATGCAGACATTTAGGAAATGCAAGAATTATCAGCCATCTTTTCCCTATAGCCTAGCCGTACAGATCAGCTGATATCAATCCTTGTGGCTTCTGGCTGTGGGGTTATGTGAAATATGTGTTCAGTGCTCCATTATGGAGCTCCATTATCTAAAGCAAGCACTGCGCAACGCATGCTAAACGTGACCCCGAATGCAATTCGGTCTGTTGCGGAACATGATGTGTCTCGATTTCAACTTGTGCCAGGAAACGGTGGACAGCAAACTGAACATGTCTTGCACCAGTTCCACGACAGTTAGAAACCGATTACATTTTGCTCTTTACGCGGTGCTTCGCCCCAGTACAATTAAAAACCGAGTAAGTTCTTTTTATGTAGTTTTTGGCCTTAGGATAGTTAAAAACTGATTTTTCCTATTCGCTTGCGTACGATCTTTGGTTGGTTGATTGGCTTACCTAAACAACAGTGCTACTATTGTTGACTGCCGAACTTGCACAAGTCATGCGTATTGTACAACACGAATGGTATAAAGTGCAACTCAAACCATAGCTGTCACATTGAGGTTCATTTGTCGTTTATAGCCGATTCCATTTCCTTTAAACCGCTTTCGGCGCCCTATTTTGATGAAATTTTCGTTTTTCTTTGTTCCACGACGTTTCCCCCTGTGTGAATAATATGCTGTTCAAATTTGACGTCATTCTGAGCAGTGGTTCCCTTTCTACAGAGTTTTGAAACTGGAACGTTAATTAGGACACATTATATATTTAAAAAAAAGTACGCTATGTCTTTCCGAATGTTTATTAGAGAACCGTGGAAAAAATTGAATTACATCGGTCAAGAACTTTTCGAAAGATTTGGTGAGAATGTTAAACAACGACTTGTCTTTACATTGTAAAATAGATATACGAAAGAATGAAATCCATATGGATATCTCGCTGTACGCAAGCCCAACTCGAGATATGTGATGAGGCCGTAGTATCCTGCGTGAACGAAGAAACAACATATCTGTCCTCTCGGGTGTTAGTCAGTCGGAACCACTGAGATCCTGTGTAGCCGTGATATGGCGTTCCTAATGACAATCGTGGGATCCTCATCAGTTACTATTATTGCAGTACGATAACTCTTAGTCTCAGTAGGCCACAGTTGCCGTTGTCGAATTGCGACACGTGCTGGAAGACCTTTCTCGTTCTTCCACGTTCAATAACACGTTCTTATCACAAACTTACAATACTGAATTGCGATTTCTAAACAAGCAGACCGCTCCTTATGTACAGAATGTGGATGGCATTACTGCTGCCTACTATGCGCAGTTGTATTGAAATGTTGTTTAACCTTTACGTAGCCTAGTATGTAGAAGACTTCATGTCAACTTGGTATTTACTAAGGTCTTCTGTAGCAGTGGTAATATGGTGCATTAATACCACTTCAGAACAGATTGCTAGTATCTTCTGTCAAGCAGCGAATCAAACCGAGTACAGCCACTTTTGCCGTCTTCTGCTTCGTCTCGGAGGTGACAAATAAAAAAAAAAGAGGAATGAACAAAAGTGGACTTGTACCACTATTGAAATAGCCCTTCATATAAAAGTAGACAACAAAAATGACGTGTTTATGGTGGTCAGATAACGGAATGTAGGTTCTGACATAACAACAGAAAGCCCCGTTGATGAGTCTGTGACTTCAAAGTGTATGCTGGCTTAGATGATTTGCCCTAAAAACTGTAGACGACATCAGATGTAAAAGAAAGAGATTTTAACTGCTCATTGGGGAACGACTGTCACCAAAAATAATGACTGTACAGAAAAATTTGTGAGACCAATGTTTTTAAAGCTCGAATGTATTGTCTTTTATATTTGTGGATCGAGAGGTACTCGTTCAGTTAGATACAATTTTTAACTTTCACTGAACTGAAAAACAAGAATTACAATGTTTTACAAATGATTATGAGTATGTAAAACTGTTATTTACTTCTCTTACTATTAGAATAATAATAATAATAATAACGGATAAAACACGAAGTTTCAGCAAATAATGATTTGTCTTTGTTGTATTCTCACTTGTGGTCTCAAACAATCTGCATTTTAAGTCAATTTCTTTGTAACTCAAAATTAGTTTCTCAAATTTCTTATTCCACCGGTGATTATATTACTGACTAATGCGTATTATTCATCATCATCTCTCATTCTTAACCTTTTGAGATAAGGGCAACCATATCAGTACACTTAAGTGACAAGATGATTGATGATGATGATTAGTGTTTTAGGGCGCACATTAAGTGACAAAAAATTATTAATAGAAATTAATATCTCAATTATAGAAGGACAGTTACATTCATAACTAAAATACAAGGATAAAACTATACCATTAGGTGCTGAAATTACCTTTTGGTTGGAAATGAACATACAATGCTACGAAATATCTATTTATATCTAAATTAGAGTTTAATTTCCTGTCGACAACGAGGTAATTAGAGGCGGAGCACAAGTCGGATTAGGGAAGGACGGGAAAGGAAATCGACCATGACCTTTCAAAAGAACCATCCCGGCATTTGTCTTAAACGATTTCAGGAAATCACCGAAAAGCTAAATGTGGATGGCTGGACAAGGTTTTGAACCATCGGCCACTTGAATGCGAGTCCAGTGTGCTAAACACTACTCCATCTCGTGCGGTGAGAGAGAGAGAGAGAGAGAGAGAGAGGGAGAGAGAGAGAGAGAGAGAAAGGTGGCAATAAGCGAGGGAGGGGGGGGGGGATGAAAAGAGCGGAAGACTGAGAGACAATATATCTACATTCAAATAAAACAGTTGCTGCCTGTGTAATCTATGAAACCTTTGCATGATTGATTAATTAGTGCTTTCGGCACTTCACGTGACAATAGTAGACATCGACAAACGTTCTAAATAGCTCTGAGTTATTATTCCGTTACCGTGTTGCTGATCTCGTCAACATGAGAGCCAAAGTGAGATGTTAACGGATTATCTGACACTACGCAATATCTCTACGGGAAAGTTTTCGGAATACTCGGAGAAAAAAGAGCGCTTCTCAGAAGGTAAAAAGAATCGGCCAGGTCCTCGGAATCTCTCAGCCAATCAATGAAGAGCTCGTGGAGCGGAAATAAGATTGGCCGTGGAAGCATCCTGGCGGGATATTGTGAATCAGGCGCCGGAAATAACTACTGACCTTCTAACGCAGAGGCAGGGAGAGACTATTTCGTGTTGCTACAAGCAATAACGCGAAAATGTTGTACCTGGAGGTATCTCCACAGAAAGAGTTGCACCTGTTATCACTCCGATGTACAGTCGTACTCAAAAGTATCCGAACGACCTGAATTGCATTTCGCCTAATTCCCATGCAGCCCGCATAACGCAGCTGTCTACCAGGTCCTCTAATCGATCCTTGGTACAGTCGTTTGACTAATGAAAATGGTTCCACAAGTCACCACTAGAAAACTCTGCTCTGTATCGCAATAACTCAAGATGTAAAGTAATACCACGATACTATAAATACCAACGAACACCTTATCACAGATAAGACTGTCCTTAAGGCTTGTATGCTCACATTTATTGCAATAAATGACATAACTGAAATGTTACCACTCTCATTATTACGTCAGATAGGAGATGCACGTAGTAAGTTAAACGTATTCATGATTTCCTCTTCAAATTAACACAAAATGACATTAAAAATTACGTTATTCACGAGCAGATAGTTCAGAATGTGTATGAACTTCAAATGTCACGGCGAACCGTATCGTTCTGCATATGGATTCAAACCCAGGGCATGTAGACTAAGATTTCGTGACTGACGGAAACAAACAGTCATTCCTGACTAGGTATACAGAGAGTGATATACCTCGATTTTAGACAGTATCAGTTAGCAAATATCAACTTTAAATTATACAACGTAAACATTTTTAACGGACGCGAATTACTACCCAGCATCTATTGTCCCTGTTAACGAACTACGAGAGATGTTAAATATTGCTTCTTCACAAGTAACTTACTTGAAATGCCATGAGGTAAAGCTTTGTGTTGGACAGGCATTCGAACCCAGAACCTAATCGGATTGTTATCGAAGCATAATCAACGGTGACATATCGGATTTTCTCGGCAGTAGCTAGATGTTTTAACTGAAATGACGAGACGAAACATGTAATTTTTCCTTCCCACGACTCCAACCCGGCACCTATCGCTGTTATATTCTAGAGAAAACGAACGTTAAATATGGGTTTGTTACACCAGCAGCGACATGTGAGCATGTTTGAACTAGAAATAATGTGACGAAGAGTTCAGTGCTGATTGGGAATCGAACCCCACACATATCGTTGTTGACTACACACAAAGAGACGTCAGCTACCGAAGTTTTCTCCCCCAGAAGCTCGGAATAACGTCCTTGAACTGACAGTGATCTCTCAAATAGTTCTGTGTCTCACTGGGAATCAAAAACGTCAGATATCGTTAGTGTTGACAACGAAGGAAAATGCATTAAAGATCAAAATTATTGTCCACCAGCAGGTAGGTGTTCTCATGCTAGAGCCTGATAATACATAATGAAAACTTAAGTGCCGGGCCAGGATTCGAACCCATTCACGCGCAATATGTGGACATGTTGAGGAATCTGCAGTTTTGAACAAACAACAAATTGTAGTCGAGCTGTATTGTCGCGAAGGGATCAAATTCCGCATTAAGGGCGGTCTGAGTTGCATTCCAAGCTCAGAACCAATTTTATTGACATACAGAAGCTCAAATAAAAGATGGAATAATTGTCCTGTGACCCTACATAGCGTTTGTTTCGTCACTAGAAATAAATAACTAGTATAAGAAAGGTTACTGGTGATAGAGTTCCCACATTTCGCCAATCCTGACTTTATTGTGCTTCAGCGTAACGTCTACTTGGTAGAGAAGGAATATCATGTGAATTTCAGACCACAATGCCATTATACTTTCTTCACTTGGCGTAGCCAGAAGAGAATAGAATCTGTCTCTCCCTATTAAAAAACATCGGCAGAAGCTGGAATCGAACCCATGCCACCATCGTAGGAACCTATCATCAACCCACCAAATGTTCTTCTCTGAGACTCATTTTTCTGTCATAACACCGTTGCGGCACACTCGATGTGAATTCTGACACACAGGCTCCCTGTGGTGGTTTGCACCATGTTCAGTACATTCATTTACTTGGTTGACTAAATCGCCATGAACTAGCTGCCTTGGCTACCCAGTACATACATTCGACTCTATTTTGTAATCACTGAAATAAAATCACGTAACTGCCACCTACACAGAACTGTCAACAGTGTAGGATGCAGAAATTTAAGTAGGAAGAGTTCCTTTCCATTTGTTGATAACGTCGTGCAGTGCAAAAGAAAAGCTGTAACTGTCTGTCTCTCAGTAGTCTAGATCCGGCCATATGCATTATCTCACAGCACTGTGGAATGCAGAAGTTCTAGAGGAACAATTGTTGACTTCTGGAGACCCTGTAGCTACATGACAGCTGCTAGTGTAACTGTAAGCGTCGCGCACTGTAGATAAGACATCGCGTGTTCTATTACATTTGCTGCTACATTTTTATAACGCAGTTCTGCTGTCTTCTGAAGGTATCAATTTAATGGAACTTTGAACATAATTCCCGTCACTTCTCAACCCAAAATAGCCGCATGTGGAAAAAAGGGCTAACTTCTGCAACATTTTGTTCTTTTCAGGTTTAATAGACGGCCAGGCAGCAGATGCATATCGAAGCTTTTGTATTATGTATGGGGCGAGCGCATAGTGCCAAAATAGAAAAGTATTTTCTGCATTAGCTGTCGTCTGGTATATTAAATTTGAAATAATACTGCGAAAGTTTTGAACTTGGGTAGCTTAGAATGAAAATCTTTCTGTCCATTGCAAAGGAAAACAATTGATTTTCTAAAACATTCTCTGTCATACACAACTTGAAATAGGTCACGTCGACCAAATCATGTGGAAGAACTGGCAGCGACGTATATCGGAAGGCAGTAAGATCCCTTGGCTTTTGGTTTGGCAGTATTCGAAAGCCATTTCTAGGCGCAAGTAAATGAATAAAGGCAGAGCGTTTTTGTTATCAAGTAATGTCTTCATCAATTACTTTAGTTTTAATGTAATCTACGAGATATTGCTGATGTTTGATATTAACATGAAAAGGATTCCGTAGACAGGGAAAGAACCTCTTCTGGGCAACTACTTCTATAATGACCAAAAGGCCTTAAATGATCTTCAAGCACATGTGTTCCAGCAGCGGTATGAAGAAAATGATAGTAATAATGACGGTAATAATCGAATTATCCGGTAACGTCATACTTCACAGTGGATTTTCTCGATCTATGAAATTTCCTGAATTAGTGAAAATTTCAAAATGGCTTCACATCGAGGCTATGTTGCCTAGAAGTGTCTTTACATCCTGCTGACATGAGAATGGCATAATCTCCGATTCAGAAGCTTGCACCTTCTTAACCATTTAATAGACTCGCATTTTTTCCACCGTGACTAATTTTGTAAGCTAAGCACATTATCTGATACAGCACATTCCTGGGGCTGGGAAATGTGGCCACAATGGTCTGGTGGAACGAACTATCACAAGTGCAATGCGTGGATTCAGGCATTTACTTTTAAGAGGCACAAACAGTTTTACTTTACCTCTGGTAACCTCAAGAGAAAGATGTTATAATCCAAAATCAGCATTAAACATCACGTTCCTTCATTCCCAACTGGGCAGAGCCAGTTTACATTGCGAAATGACATAGGTGGAGGTCATGGTAAACAGAAATACTGTCGCCAGTAAACTTACTTCCATTAGAAAATTTTATTTTTTTTGATGAACCGATAGCCATTTAAAGGAACAGGGCTCTTATTTTACTTGTACTTGATTGAACTAGAGACGTTGTAAAATTTGGTGCTGGACTGTGATTCGAATTCGTATCTCCTCTTTTGAGGATCTGAATCTCTCGGAACAGTATAGTTCGATCATTTCGTTCCTTTTTCCAAGACTGCAATCTTCTCTAGGTCTCCTCCAAAGGTAAGTATGTGGGTCCCATTCCTGTTCCAGTACAAAAATATTCATAATTTCATTTCAAGCCCTATCACGTGCACACCGGCCTGCTAGTGAAAATTAACGTGCATTTTTTATGTCTGTTCATGTGTTGCCAACAATTTCTGGTCAAACACGCATACATCTTACTGTTGGTGAGTAAGAAACTGATATTTAAGCTATATTCGTGGACGATAAAGAAGAACGATAGGAGTGCGGTTCGATAAAATTTTATCCTTACTTTAGATTCAAACACCTAACAGCTGGTAAGAAAAACCGATACGTAACATTTGAATTTACTTAGTTAACAATCCGATTACGGGTTGGGTTCGTATCTCCGTCACAGAACTTTACATCATGCACTTCATATTTAAATGCATGCACACTTTGTTACTGCTGAATGGAAGTACACTCCTGGAAATGGAAAAAAGAACACATTGACACCGGTGTGTCAGACCCACCATACTTGCTCCGGACACTGCGAGAGGGCTGTACAAGCAATGATCACACGCACGGCACAGCGGACACACCAGGAACCGCGGTGTTGGCTGTCGAATGGCGCTAGCTGCGCAGCATTTGTGCACCGCCGCCGTCAGTGTCAGCCAGTTTGCCGTGGCATACGGAGCTCCATCGCAGTCTTGAACACTGGTAGCATGCCGCGACAGCGTGGACGTGAACCGTATGTGCAGTTGACGGACTTTGAGCGAGGGCGTATAGTGGGCATGCGGGAGGCTGGGTGGACGTACCGCCGAATTGCTCAACACGTGGGGCGTGAGGTCTCCACAGTACATCGATGTTGTCGCCAGTGGTCGGCGGAAGGTGCACGTGCCCGTCGACCTGGGACCGGACCGCAGCGACGCACGGATGCACGCCAAGACCGTAGGATCCTACGCAGTGCCGTAGGGGACCGCACCGCCACTTCCCAGCAAATTAGGGACACTGTTGCTCCTGGGGTATCGGCGAGGACCATTCGCAACCGTCTCCATGAAGCTGGGCTACGGTCCCGCACACCGTTAGGCCGTCTTCCGCTCACGCCCCAACATCGTGCAGCCCGCCTCCAGTGGTGTCGCGACAGGCGTGAATGGAGGGACGAATGGAGACGTGTCGTCTTCAGCGATGAGAGTCGCTTCTGCCTTGGTGCCAATGATGGTCGTATGTGTGTTTGGCGCCGTGCAGGTGAGCGCCACAATCAGGACTGCATACGACCGAGGCACACAGGGCCAACACCCGGCATCATGGTGTGGGGAGCGATCTCCTACACTGGCCGTACACCACTGGTGATCGTCGAGGGGACACTGAATAGTGCACGGTACATCCAAACCGTCATCGAACCCATCGTTCTACCATTCCTAGACCGGCAAGGGAACTTGCTGTTCCAACAGGACAATGCACGTCCGCATGTATCCCGTGCCACCCAACGTGCTCTAGAAGGTGTAAGTCAACTACTCTGGCCAGCAAGATCTCCGGATCTGTCCCCCATTGAGCATGTTTGGGACTGGATGAAGCGTCGTCTCACGCGGTCTGCACGTCCAGCACGAACGCTGGTCCAACTGAGGCGCCAGGCGGAAATGGCATGGCAAGCCGTTCCACAGGACTACATCCAGCATCTCTACGATCGTCTCCAAGGGAGAATAGCAGCCTGCATTGCTGCGAAAGGTGGATATACACTGTACTAGTGCCGACATTGTGCATGCTCTGTTGCCTGTGTCTATGTGCCTGTGGTTCTGTCAGTGTGATCATGTGATGTATCTGACCCCAGGAATGTGTCAATAAAGTTTCCCCTTCCTGGGACAATGAATTCACGGTGTTCTTATTTCAATTTCCAGGAGTGTATATCAGACATCTTTCGTGGTTAGTTAACAGTGATGAAAGGGTCTTGATAGGAGTCCCGGTTTATTACAAAAGCTGTCGTCTTTTATTTTCAAGTTTAGATTTGGTTACTGACATTGGCGAAAATTTCGGTAATTCATGACTCTTCACAGCTAGTCAGCAATATGATTAGATTAGGTTAGATTAATACTTGTTACATAGATCATGAATACGACATTTCGTAATGATGTGGAATGTGTCATTTTAATGAAATATTTCCTTACATACCGGTATTCGATTTCTTTACAACAATTCTTACCCTCTCTCTCACTCTTTTTTATTTTTATCTCTCTCTCTCTCTCTTTCTCTCTCTCTCTCTCTCTCTTCTCTCTCTCTCTCTCACACACACACATACACACACACACTTTCTTTTTTTATTTTTATTTGTTTGGTATGTTCGAATATCAGCGAGGCACGAAAACGTCCGTGAATGAGTTTCTTAGTTTTGAGTACAGTTACGAAAGAAATATAAAAACAACTATGAGACTTACTGATTTATGATGCTTAGTTTGCAGTCAGTTATGAGTATTATTAGTAACTACGCTCCAGTCCCTAAACTTAGTTACAGAAATGCGAATCATACACATTACGTATTCCAGGCCGTAGCAGCCGCGTCTTTGAGACGCCAGCTACGGTCACTTCCCAGCCCGCTGTAGGATCACATCAGTTCGTCTTCTTCCTGCTGGTACTGTAACTGAAATTTGGCAACAAGGCAAGGTATGTTTGGCAACCCTGTGATCGACAAGTTACTTCCTGGTGTGCACGGAATTAAGCCTCAAAGTTCACTTGAATTTTCCTGTCATTTCCATTGAATAATCTGAGTTATTATCGCTAGAGGTGTAACAAAAGATTGTAAATTTACGGTTTGCAGCACAGGAAAGCCGTTGCACGTGGAAATCGCAACTAATATCGTCCTTTAAATAGCGGTTTACAAGTTCTAGTCACTATTGACCTTGTAAGAGGAATGCACAACATATACCTCTTTGCTAGGTCTATGGTAACGTGCTGACCTGTGAAGAAGCGTCTGTTATGGTTCGCGGTTCCAGTCTCGCTGACTGTGATTTTTCAATCCCTTCTGTGAAAGAGCTATATGAAGTCAGATCAAACATCGATAAGGAAATCGTAGGAAAATACTTTCAGCTCATAGTGCAATGGTGAAAAACTTACAATGTTGCACAACAGGTAACGCTTCTTTCCGCTGCTGACAAGCAAATTTTGGATTTCTAGGAATACATAACTTTATTTATGAAATGCCACATTTGCATACGTGTTGAGTATGATACAGCATACCAATTAAACACAGACCCAATCGAAATCTAAGTGAGTAGTATTTTACTAATTCGTGCCGACAGAAACTCGCTTGTGTACAGATACTCAGTTTTATTAAAAAAGACTTTCGTCATAAGGTTATCGTGGGTAGTTTTATTTCATTTCTTATAATAAAGTGTACAATTTTCGTAAGGCTTCTTTTAGTGTTGTTAAAACAATACTAAACATGAGAGAGAAATTAATTATCAACGATATATGCGAATTCCCTGATGGTATCTACAGCAGTCTGACAATGCACATGCAGTTTATTCATTACATGCATGTAGAAAACTTGTTCTGAGTTAAAGCAGTCAAACAACGTTTGGTAAAGAATAAAATGCCACTACCAGACGACAGATAATGTAGAAAATACTTTTATGACTATTTTGGCACTATGCGCTCGCCCCATACATAATACAAAAGCTTCGATATGCATCTGCTGCCTGGCCGTCTATTAAACCTGAAAAGAACAAAATGTTGCAGAAGTTAGCCCTTTTTTCCACATGCGGCTATTTTGGGTTGAGAAGTGACGGGAATTATGTTCAAAGTTCCATTAAATTGATACCTTCAGAAGACAGCAGAACTGCGTTATAAAAATGTAGCAGCAAATGTAATAGAACACGCGATGTCTTATCTACAGTGCGCGACGCTTACAGTTACACTAGCAGCTGTCATGTAGCTACAGGGTCTCCAGAAGTCAACAATTGTTCCTCTAGAACTTCTGCATTCCACAGTGCTGTGAGATAATGCATATGGCCGGATCTAGACTACTGAGAGACAGACAGTTACAGCTTTTCTTTTGCACTGCACGACGTTATCAACAAATGGAAAGGAACTCTTCCTACTTAAATTTCTGCATCCTACACTGTTGACAGTTCTGTGTAGGTGGCAGTTACTTGATTTTATTTCGGTGATTACAAAATAGAGTCGAATGTATGCACTGGGTCGCCGAGGCAGCTAGTTCATGGCGATTTAGTCAACCAAGTAAATGAATGTACTGAACATGGTGCAAACCACCACAGGGATCCTGTGTGTCAGAATTCACATCGAGTGTGCCGCAACGGTGTTATGATAGAAAAATGAGTCTTAGAGAAGAACATTTGGTGGGTTGATGATAGGTTCCTACGATGGTGGCATGGGTTCGATTCCAGCTTCTGTCGATGTCTTTTAATAGGGAGAGACAGATTCTATTCTCTTCTGGCTACGCCAAGTGACGAAAGTATAATGGCATTGTGGTCTGAAATTCACATTACACATGATATTCCTTCTCTACCAATTAGACGTTACGCTGAAGCAAAATAAAGTCAGGATTGGCGAAATGAGGGAACTCTATCACCAGTAACCTTTCTTATACTAGTTATTTATTTCTAGTGACGAAACAAACGCTATGTAGGGTCACAGGACATTTATTCCATCTTTTATTTGAGCTTCTGTATGTCGATAAAATTGGTTCTGACCTTGGAATCCAACTCAGACCGCCCTTAATGCGGAATTTGATCCCTTCGCGACAATACAGCTCGACTACAATTTGTTGTTTGTTCAAAACTGCAGATTCCTCAACATGTCCACATATTGCGCGTGAATGGGTTCGAATCCTGGCCCGGCACTTAAGTTTTCATTATGTATTATCAGGCTCTAGCATGAGAACACCTACCTGCTGGTGGACAATAATTTTGATCTTTAATGCATTTTCCTTCGTTGTCAACACTAACGATATCTGACGTTTTTGACCCCCAGTGAGACACAGAACTATTTGAGAGATCACTGTCAGTTCAAGGACGTTATTCCGAGCTGCTGGGGGAGAAAACTTCGGTAGCTGACGTCTCTTTGTGTGTAGTCAACAACGATATGTGTGGGGTTCGATTCCCAATCAGCACTGAACTCTTCGTCACATTATTTCTAGTTCAAACATGCTCACATGTCGCTGCTGGTGTAACAAACCCATATTTAACGTTCGTTTTCTCTAGAATATAACAGCGATAGGTGCCGGGTTGGAGTCGTGGGAAGGAAAAATTACATGTTTCGTCTCGTCATTTCAGTTAAAACATCTAGCTACTGCCGAGAAAATCCGATATGTCACCGTTGATTATGCTTCGATAACAATCCGATTAGGTTCTGGGTTCGAATGCCTGTCCAACACAAAGATTTACCTCATGGCATTTCAAGTAAGTTACTTGTGAAGAAGCAATATTTAACATCTCTCGTAGTTCGTTAACAGGGACAATAGACGCTGGGTAGGAATTCGCGTCCGTTAAAAGTGTTTACGTTGTATAATTTAAAGTTGATATTTGCTAACTGATACTGTCTAAAATCGAGGTATATCACTCTCTGTATATCTAGTCAGGAATGACTGTTTGTTTCCGTCAGTCACGAAATCTTAGTCTACATGCCCTGGGTTTGAATCCATATGCAGAACGATACGGTTCGCCGTGACATTTGAAGTTCATACACATTCTGAACTATCTGCTCGTGAATAACTTAAATTTTTAATGTCTTTTGTGTTACTTTGAAGAGGAAATCATGAATACGGTGAACTTACTACGTGCATTTCCTACCTGACGTAATAATGAGAGTGGTAACATTTCAGGTATGTCATTTATTGCAATAAATGTGATCATACAAGCCTTAAGGACAGTCTTATCTGTGATAAGGTGTTCGCTGATATTTGTAGTATCGTGGTATTACTTTACATCTTGAGTTATTGCGATACAGAGCAGAGTTTTCTAGTGGTGACTTGTTGGAACCATTTTCAATAGTCAAACGACTGTACCAAGGAGCGATTAGAGGACCTGCTAGACAGCTGCATTATGTGGACTGCATGCGTATCAGGTGAAATGCAATTCAGGTCGTTCGGATACTTTTGAGCATGACTGTAGGTCATGTGTTTCCTTACTATTGCTCGCGTTCTTTCGTTTGCATTAGTTAACAGAATCAGCCAAGCGAAAATGTTTTTGGCGTATGGGAAATGCCTCTGAGCACTATGGGACTTAACATCTATGGTCATCAGTCCTCTAGAACTTAGAACTACTTGAACCTAACTAACCTAAGGACATCACACAACACCCAGTCATCACGAGGCAGAGAAAATCCCTGACCCCGCCGGGAATCGAACCCGGGAAGCCGGGCGCGGGAAGCGAGAACGCTACCGCATGACCACGAGCTGCGGACGTATGGGAAACATTGATTACTTCGAATAGTATCTGATTACCTCCTAGTATATTTTCCGTTGGGTAGTTAGCTGCACTGCGAAATAGCGGGAGCACTACAACGACGCAAGTGGAAAGTTTTGCACCATGAATCATAAGTAACATCTGTTACAAAACTTAGCAGAGATGTTCATTACCTAACGAGTACCAACTGACTAAATTTCATTCCATATGTTGTTCATCATCAACAATGGTATGATTTGTGACCTCCACGGGCACAATACGATCTTGCAGTCTTTACGGCATGGAAACAAATACCTTCCGTACGTAATCTTGAGTATTTTCTTGTCATTACCGAAACATGTTGCATCGGTTCATGAAGATTGCTGGCCAAAGGGTAGAATAAAAGTATAAGTTCTCCCATCACGTCGCAGACACGGTCTGTGGGTGACAAATCAGTGGACCGTACGTTGCTCGAGGCGTATGTGATGTGAACCAAAGTCTAATAGAATCTCTTCAGAACGAAAAAATTGGCCCAGCACTAGTAGGATTCGCGCGCTGAAGGTTCCGTGCAAAACTAATTACGTGTACATCCGCAGTTGATGCGTCCTGGGAATTGTGAATCTCAACGACCTTTTGCTGTTTTCCACATAAGTACTGGCGATGCATCGGTCCCGGGAATTCCAAGACCGCGTCAAAATCTCTACGGTAGTACCACAGACTAGCCCGGGAACATAAAAAGGAATGAGTAGATATAGAAGTTTTAATAAAATACATTACTTGCATTTTATGTTTGCATGAACAAATGTTAATCTATTATGCTTTTAACGGATGATAAATGCAACGTACGTTCTAACGCCAAAAAAATATTTTTAAGTGATAAATTATAATTAAACAACTTCCAGACTTCTGTTTGCTTTACTTGTACTGTGAAACATTGCTTCTTGCCAAATTTCTTGATGCTATGTCAACAGGAAGTACTCTATAGGCTTTGATGAGTGAGTTTTCGAGTAGAAAAATTATGATATAAATGGCCCTATCTTCGATTGAATTGACTTAGAAACTTAAAATTTTCACAGTGCCAAGGAACTATAGACCTTAATATGTGCCATAAATTTGAACTTGATACGTCTGACCTTTTCTGAGAAAAAGGGTCCTTAACAGTCTGACAAAGAGACTGACTAACAACAAAGTGATCCTTTAAGGGTTTCGTTTTAGAAACTGAGACACGAAACCCTACAAAGTGACCTGTAAAAATAGCAAGATCAAGTTTTGATCTAGAAGTACATCCTTATTAAGAAAAGTACTAAGTACTGTAACATCTACAAAGAAAAGGAAACTGAGTGCACATCATATCAGAAACTGACAGCTCGATACTAAAATAAAATCAATATGAATATTATTAAAAGAGAGATAGGGAAATAAGCCATAGAAGATGCCATTATTTCTGCAAAAGAGAATGCGAACATTATAAAGGAAAGGTCATGTGTAATAGCTATTTTTAATAATTGCTTTTTTAAAATAAGCGGGAAAATTTGAGCAAATAGCTCAAAGGATAAAGCTAAACAGTGCACCAGAGAAGCGATACGGAAGGTATCTAAAGTATTAATCTGCCATTCCCATCTCAGATAAGGAAAATCATCATGATTGTAAAAAGTAATACATATGGGATGGATAATATCTCCAATAAGACGCTAAAAAGTTGGGTACCTATGAATTTAATGTACTTTGCGACTTACGTAATGCATTAGCTTACGGTGTTTGAAAAAGGGTGGCTCCACAGATGTCTATAACTACCGCCCAGAATCACTCCTTACAACATTTTCTAAAATTTGTGGGCAGGTAGTGCACTCCAGGGTTACTCTTAGCCAATTCACAATTTTTATTTATAAAGGGCCATTTTCTGAACACGCATTTACGTCTTTGAATGATAAAATATCAAGATCTTCTGTGAATTATCGGAGACATTTGGTATTTCAATCGTAACAGACTATTAGAGAAGTTAAATTTTTAGGGAAGACGTAGTACAGCAAATTCCTGGATTTTTTTTTCTTATTTAAGAAACATTTGCCCAGATAGCGGTGCTCGTTAATATGCCGCTTCCTGGACGAGGACGTGCGCTGGTCCAGTATCTGCTCGGTGCATTAACAACGAGGCCCGATATGCAAGACGGCTTGGATGTGGTTTCGAGGCGATTTCCTTCATCTCACTAGAGGAATACTGAGCCGGTACGAAAGTCTCGCTTCAGTCACACGATTCGCAGATATTTAGAAAACGTACGCTCACTTGCACACTTCTAAAGACTTCATCATGTATTCCATCCCGGAGAGTAAAGGGGCGGGGAACAGGATCGACCACCCCTTAAACTAATCATGCTAATCTCCTCGCTGATGCAGGACAAAGCCATAAGCAAATGAAGAAGTTCTTATTTAAGAAACAGGATGTGGGAAGTTGCCTTAGGCTGTACAAGTAGTACAATGGCAGATGAGGAATTATCTGCATGGGGAGAAATTACAATGAGAGACCCCACAGGGTTCGATTATGGGGCCACACATGTTCTTGCTATATGTTATTGATTTGCCATTTTATTTCAATCGGAGACAGAATTAGTCCTGTTTCCGTATGACATAAGCGTTATTGTGAAGCCGAGCGAAGCAGCATCAACAAATAAAGTAGTGAACCATGTTTCCGTGAAAATTACTGATTGGTTTTACACAAATGGACAAGCTTTAAGCTCTGAAATACCCATTTCACATAGCAGTGTAATCTCATACATTGCCCTCCTCCTATTAACCTGGTATACCAACAAGAAATAATATATAGGATAGAAAATTGAAAGTTCTTGTATTTAGGTTCGTCTGTCTTTATCCGCAAGAATAACTGGTGGATTTGGGGATACAGGTGTCAGTAAGTTAAAATATTTTGGAAATTTTCGTTCACTAATGTCACTGGGTAACATACTGAGCTAACAGCTCGTTTATAAAAAAAGTATTTGTTGCTCAAGAAAAAGTACATCTTGTAAGTATCTCTTTAAATTTGAGATTACCAGAAATATCACAATTAGAACTTAAAAGAACATTTTTCAGTGTTATTGTTTAATGCAGGTACCTTTGGCACAGTTTGGGATGAAATATGCAGCTACAAAACTCTTTGACAATCTACTCATGGAAATAATATGTCTGAAAGGTAGTATAAGTGTTTTCAAATGTAGATTAAAGAACTTCCTCCTTAACGGCTTCTTCTATACCATAAAGGGATTCCTGAGTAAAGACAATTAGTCATTAAAAATTGAATATGGCTACCATGGAACAATATACATTTTTATTTTATATTTGGTTTTAAATAGGTGTTCTTTGTTAGGTGCACTGACATGCTCCAGATCATACCGTTTATTGTGAATCTGATCAGTGGAACAAACAATTAACTAAGTAGCTAACTAACTAATTGAGGTGTATTGCCAGTCCTGCTGGAACATGCCATTTGGTACCTTAATCACGAAGAGTATGACAACCGGGTTTGTCATTCACGACACATACTGTCGAGCATTCAACCTCCCTTTAACAATTACCAAATCAGTACACTGGTCAAATCCAGCAGCTCCTCACACCAGTATTCAAGGAATCGGTGAAGTTTGCATCTAGGGGATAGCGGTTTCCTGTGGCCTTTCAACAGACTGTCAACGAACACGCCACAAACAGAAGCGAAATCCATCGTTGCACACCAAAGAATGCCATCCAGTGTCCTAGTTACTTTGGTTCTACAACTGTCAAGTATATGTGGTCTGTGACGTGTTGTCATCGATGAAAGATAAATGGCAAACAGAAGCGAAATCCATCGCTGTACACCAAAGAATGCCACCCAGTGTCCTAGTTACTTTGGTTCTACAACTGTCACGTTTATGTGGTCTGTGACGTGTTGTCATCGATGAAAGATGCGTGGCAAATTGAGATCTTCATCCAGTTTCCACTTACCTATGATATATGTTTCAACGCTTCTCAGATTACAGTAAAACTTGATTTAACGGTGGGCTAGACATTCCGGAATAATATAATACAATTTTATTTTCAAGTTCGTAGGGAGAGTGATAGATTTTTTTCACTTCTTTTAGAGGAATTTCGAATTAGGAGTATTTTTTTCTGTTAGTTTCCTTAGCGAGCGGATCGCTAGGTATCGCGGGAGTTCACGAGAGACGACTAAGGCAGCGAGAGAACCGACCTAGCGTTCTAGAATTTCCGAAATATGCGTTGAAAACTGAACATAGTTACGACGGGTTTGTTCAAAATGACGACAGATGGTGACTAAATCAGCTGCTTAGTGGCCAGTTCGGGAGTTGTTTATACTGAGTGAAGCCTATAGGGTACTTCCCACTGGCCTAGATTCATGAACTTTGGCAAAAGGAAAATTTCACAGTACAACCAAAGGAAAAATCCCTAAACGGTAATGTTGTAATTATATCACAAGAATTTTTTTGAAATTTCTTATCTGTCTGTTCGTCTGTCTGTTAAGACTCCTTGTTCTTAGGAACGGGCAAACGCATCAAGTTGAGATTTTTGTCACATTCTAGGGTCTATAGGCCCTTGACGATGTAATAAATGTAAGCGAAGTCAATACAATCAAACGCTATGGCAATTTAACAGATATATTTTGGTACTCGCATATTAAAACCTATAAGGTACTTCCCATTGATCTATAATGATGAAATTTGGAAAGAAGTAAAGATCCACAGTACATGAAAAGGAAAACACCCGAAAACTGTAAATTTGTTATTGTATCACGCGAAAAAAATTACTTTCGTTTGTTGTAAATGTCACTGTCTGTCCATTCGTCTGTTAAGACTCTTTTTCACAGGAGCGGTAGACGTATCAAGTTGGAATTAACGTCACATACTAAAGTCTATGGGCCGTTGGCAGAATAATAAACGTTAGCTTGTAAGTCAATGAAATCAAAAGGTGTGGCCGTTTATGTCACATATTTCGATACTCGCAAACTCAATCATCAAAACCTATATGGTACTTCTCGTTGATTTACAGTGATGAAATTTGGGAAGAAGTAAAGGAAACAATCTGAAAATCGTTAATTTGTAATTATTTTACACGAAAAAATATTTCTTTTGTCATTTGCCATCCGATGTAAAACTTTCAATCAAGACAATCAGTACTCTCGCATTCAGGCTAATCGGGTCGCACTGGTAAAAGTCAAACATCAGGCAATTTTATTGCTGATATCATGCGAATTTATCCATCATCAGAAATCCAGGAGCGCATACTGCATGTGGATATGCCGTTTCAGGTTGTATGTGAAACAAAAATTCACAAAGTCCGATGAGTTATTTATGACGAATTTCATTGGCTAATGTATTATGACAGCAGCATTACGATGCATGGCTCCTTGAAGAGGAACCTGTATGATGCCCTTCGGTGAAAACAACAGGTTATTGTTATTCCTCGATTTTGTGCAGTCAATATTTTCTTTTTAAGTTACGAGTTATCCCAGAAAATTTTTCCATGAATTACAATATTAGTGAGTGGAAACAAGAAAAAGGTGTCAGGAGTTTGATTCGTCTGTTTCCAAGATTATCAGATATACAAGGAGCAAAAGTAGATGAACTTAATGGTTTGAGAGGCTCATAATATGCTTCTTCCAGTTCAAATATTCATCAATATTTACACCCAACGTTTTGGAGAATTCTTCCCTACTTACTAATGAAACGTCCCCTTTGAAAAATTACTGACAGACAATATTTTTTAGCGCAACGCAATCTGACTGTCAATAATCCCTACAAAAGAATGGCCCTGACTAACATTAACCTATACCTTCCACAAATCACTTACCTCACAAAAATCTTCGTTACTCGAACTACTGCAATACAGCGAGCGCCACTACTGCCAGCTAAATAAAAGATTCAAACTACGGAAGGCACTAACTACTGATAGGCATAGTTAGCAAATGAAAGATTTTCATAGAGAACAAACAATGTATTTACCTTAATAGTCATAATATATATATAGCAGTTCATGACATCCAGTCTTACAAATTTCAAAACTCCGCCATCTCTCTCCCCACATCCACCACTGCTGGCGGCTCACCTCCAACTGCGCAACGCTACGCGCTGTTAACAGCCAGCTGCCCAACACTACAATGGCAGACAACAATGCGAACTAGCCACAGACTGCACACAGCACAGCCAGTGATTTTTCATACAGTGCGCTACGTGGCGTTACCAATAATAAAACCTAAACAGCCTACTTACACTAACTCTTGTTCATGTGCTACATCGGTTATTGTTTGACTCTCTTGTATGAAACTGAATATAGTGTGTTTAGCGAGAGTCCATTTTCTGAGACCCACTTCATAATTTACCATCTCTTCTATTGCTTCCTCTATAATTGGATTTATTGTAACACTAGTACCAGCTGCAAAAAGTATCAATTCTGATTGTTGAATGTTAATGAGAAGGTCATTCACATGTGTAAAGGATGGGAGTAGGCCAAAATTTTTAGCCCTATGGGACTCCCTTTTGTGATTTCTCAACATTAATTAAAATTTTCTACCTTGTTTGAATTATTCAGTACAATCTTCTGCATTGGTTGTTACATATGATTCAAACCAGTTATGCATAAACCCATCAGTTCCACAAAACTTGAGTTATTCTGTGAGCATAAAATGGTCTACACAATCAAACGCCTTACGAAGGTCACAAGAAATACAAACCGGCGATATTTTATTATTAAAGGATTTAATATTTGATGACTGAACTGTATAAACAGCATTCTTAGTCTAGCAACCCTCCTGGATTCTAAACTGTGATAGGCAAAGTAAATTTTTTCACTTAAATGTGAGACCACTCTTGAGTACATTACTTTATCAAGTATGCTGGAAAAATATGTCAGTAAGGTAACTGGATGATAATTTTTAAGTGTCTCTTAAAGTCTTTCATATGAAGAGGTTTAACAACTGCATGTTTTAACCTGTCTGAGAAAAAAACCTATCAGTGATTCAATGCATGTATCACGAAGGACATCACTTATTAAGTTGAAAGGATTTTCCAGAATCCTGCTTGAAATTCCATCAACACAATATGTGCTTTTGTTTTTTAGAATTTTTATAATTCCATTAATATCAGTCAAGGATGATGGTGCTATGTCTAGTTGCTAGTGGAATGACATTTTTGCTATATTCTCTTGATTCTTCAACTGAACCATTTAATCGTAATTTCGGTACTACATTTAGAAAGTAATGCTTAAAAGTATTTGCAACTTGTGAATTATCAGTCACAACATTGTCATTTATTTTAATTGTTATGTTATGTTGCGCACTGTCTGGCTGTCCTGTCTGTCCCATGTAGTTTCAATCTTATTATTTGTATTATTTGTTTCTGTGAGGACGTGCATACTACTGGACATTTTAATGACTTTCCTTAAATACTACGGTATTTATTCTAGTTTGTGTGTAATGTCGGGTCTTCACTTGCTCTGTTCTTTATACAGGGTGTTTCAGAAGTGATGGTCAATAATTCACACATGGAAAGTACAGTCCAACTGTAGCTAAAAAGCGCCAGCAAACATGGGTCCGCAAATCAACCGTTGCCGATGTATCGCATTAATTCGAGTTGGGAACCACCTGTAAACGTCACTGGATACCACGGGTCGACTAACTGATTGATTACACGGGCGTAACTACTTCTCTTTCCCCCTGCGTACACTGTGCCATACCGTCCTCACAATCAGTTACGAACGTGAAGGCACCTTCGACAGAGATTAAATCATTGAAGAGTACGCTGGCATGCACTTCACGTATTATAGCAAAGAGAATGGTGCCCTTGAGGCTGCACGGTTGCATGAAGAAGCTTTCCTTTTGCGCACGCAGTCCGACAGGCGGACATTTAGCCGGTTACATTAGGGCCTTAGAGAAACCGTGAGTTTCGCACACCATGTACGACGAGGTCGATCCAGATCCATAACACACGATGTTGAGGGAAGGGTGTTACGCATTGTACACGAACGTCCGAGCACTTCAAGGAGGATTGTTACCCAATAACGTGTCCTGAATCATGGCATTGTGTGGCGGATTTTACATCGGCAAGTACTCTACCCATATCATTCCCAGCGAGCGCAAGCTCTCAACAATGAAGACTTCCTTCCTAGAGAGAACTTCTGCCAATGGGTGCATCAACATTATACCCTGACTCACCTGTTTGCAAGTAGTATTTTGATCACGGTTGAGGCTGAATTTTTAACTGCCATAACTGTCACATCTGGGGGAATGTCAATCCTAATGCAACATACGTATCACGACATCAGCAGCGTTATTCGTTGAACGTCTGGGCAGGACCTCGGAGACTGCATAATTGGACCAAACTTCCTACCACAGAGACTAACCGGACAGCAATACTGCGGACTGTACTTCCAGATGTACATCATGATGTTCCGCTGAATCAACGCCTGAATATGTGGTTCATACAAGACGGTGCTCTAGCACATTTTCATTTATGGTTGCGCCGGCTTCTAACTCGGACGTATGGTCAACATTGGATAGGTAGAGGTGCGAGGGGGCTGTGCCATGGCCTCCAAGGTCTCTGGATTTAAATCCCGCAGATTTCTGTGTATGGGGTTATGTCAAAAGCCTGGTCAAATCTCTTGAGGAACTACGCTCTTCGCACTCAGACAGCATGGCGAGATAGGAGGGAGAGGGGAAGGGTGCAATCAGGTGACAGTGGTCTGCATGTGTGCAAGAGCTCTGCACGCATGCAGAAATCTTTGCCATCACTGTCTTAGCGTCTCAGAAGAGACCACCGCCTATTCTCATTAGCACCTGTACTACTTTGCATTCGACAGGATGATCGATAGTCCGTCTAAGTAACAAATGTAATACATATTGGAGACTCAGGAAGAATGAGAAGGCATATGTATTGAATAATAGCCTTTCAACGTCTATAGCAGCTTGATCATCCTTATAATTTAACTACCTGCAGAAGTTGCAACAGGTCCTACATCCACAACGGTTGCTCAAAGTAGTGTCCTCCAGCTTTTCTGCTGACATGACGAGGTCGCACACAGTTCTGGGGTAACTTTTCGGCCAACCCCAATGTGTGGATGATTCCCGACACTTCATAGGTAGCGAGAACTCTTGGAAGATACCCTATAGTCTCAGCACCCGTAAAATACAAATATCTTGTCTCGTGACTCCATAAGAAGGTATCAAGTACGGTCAGATCAAGAGGACGAACTGGTCTCCTCTACACATCTACCTTTAAGGTGTTTAAAGTAAGCTGGTGCCCCAAGGTGTTGGAGCCACTTAACGTGCACAGACATCAGATGGGATACTTTTCAAAATAGTGGGCAGACACTCACAAAAGCTGTGTACACTGGTGCAGTTCTGGGTTCTCTAGCATACAGTGATAGCAACGAAATACATAATGAAATTTAATACGACGTAGTTTTTTGTACTCCACTGGGACACAACACATTTGACTTCGGAATTTCCAGTTATGCTGTTACCGAATCAGAGTACCGTATTTGAAGTTGATACGTTTGACTCTTGTTCTTGAAAGTGTTGAACATCAACTCGCGCTTCGTATTTGAGAAATCCTAGTGTTCGAGATTCTGCTGCTCTCTGTTTTCCTTCTCATATCGCTGTAGCACTCAGCACTAGAAGCAACAAGGCAAGAAGAATGACATTCAATCCCTTAGCCATAGCCGGCCGGGGTGGCCGAGCGGTTCTAGGTGCTACAGTCTGGAACCGCGCGACCGCTACGGTCGCAGGTTCGAATCCTGCCTCGGGCATTGATGTGTGTGATGTCCTTAGGTTAGTTAGTTTTAAGTAGTTCTAAGGTCTGGGGGACTGATGACCTCAGAAGTTAAGTCCCATAGTGCTCAGAGCCATTTGAACCTTAGCCATAACAACTATTAACAGCACCACATATCGTGCCATATACTCTGTTGTTTCCGCCGAATAATATGGATCCATAATGTAGTTACATCTTGTCGTTTTTGTTGCTGTTGTTGTTGCTGTGGTATCTCGAACGCTGCCTTGATGAGCTCTGCACGTCAGTCTAACCGATGCAAGCATCTTCACCTCTGTATAAGTCTTCCCATCTGTATCCAGCTGAAGATATTTACTGAAATCAAGCCTTGGTCTCCCTTTAAGATTCCCATCTTCACCCCAAACACAATTACATATTTCCCACTATTACTAACCTGATGATTACTTGATGTCTCAGTATGTGCACTATCAAGAAAATCAGTTTTTTGTTCCAGTTATGTCATAAATTTCTTTTTACTCGATTCAGTATCTTCCAATTAATCCCATTTACCCATTTAATCCTCAGAATTCTCCTACAGCAAATTATTCTGTTCTCTTCTTGTCTGAAGTGCCTATCGTCCGCGTTTCACTGCCACACAAGGCTGCTCTCCGACCAACTGCTTGCGAAAAAGACTTCCTGGCACTTAAATTTGTATTTGGCATTAACGCATTTCTCATCTGCACAAGCAATGTTCTTGCTATTGAGAGTCTATGGTTTATACATACTGTGCTTCGAACGTCATCAAGTATTTTGGTCAAATAACAAAACTCATCTACTACTTTTAATGTATGATTGCCTGCTTTAATTCTCTCAGTATTGCCTGACTGAATTCCACCACATTTAATTACTCTTGTTTTACTTTTGTTGATGTTCACCTTATAGCCTCTTTGCAAGGGACTATCAATTCCTTTCAACTTTTCTGCTAAATCATTTGCCGTCTCCAGAGGATTATGGTGTCATCTAAAAACTCAAAGTTATAATTTTTTTTTCTCTGAACTTTAATTCAATTTTCAAATTTCACCTTGGTTTTCTTGCTTAACGTAGAGACTGAATAACATCTGGGACAGGCTACAGAGCCGGATCACCCCCTTGTCAACTATTGCCTCCCTTTTATATCCTTCAGCTTTTACAGCTTTACCATCGTTTGTCTTTAAGTTGCAGGCAACGTTTTGCTCAATGTATTTTATCCCTGCTATCTTCAGAATTGCAGATTGATTTATTCAGTTAACATTACACTTAGCTTAAGGGGAGGTTTACTATCTTTGGCCCGAAAAAAGCATGTTCTTTGATAATTTTTTCCTCGAGATTTGTTATAGATATCAATATCAAATTTGGTCAAAATGTTTACTGATATTTCTTCTACAAAGTGCAATTTTTTCGACCGGAAATGTCGAAGAGCAAAGGCAGAAGTACCGTCGGAACTAAACAAAATGTCGATGTAGACCTCCACGCGCGGTATGTCGCACGTCAGCCGGCTCGTATGAAATCAAAATTGAGTTGACGTTAGGAAAGTATATAAGATTATTTAGGAGTTGTACCTCGCTTAAGTTATTTGGACCATAGGAAACAAAATGGCGACCATTTGAAAAACAATAGGGTTTTTTTCATCGTTGTAAAATTATTTATAGCTGATGGATCGGAATAAAAGCGGGTAGCTTCGTCGGAAACAAAGAATCATGCCAATCGTTTCAGTACATTTGAAGTTACCATTCCGCGCGATAAAAAAAGGTAATTTCGAGAAAAACACGTTTGAAGTTTTGCCTACATATAAATGCAGTATTATGCAACTTACGTTCAATCTGCTATTCCGGATCCATAAACTAGTCCTTCCTCTTCCTCATAACTGGCGTTCTGCTCGATCTGGTCCATCCTGCGCTGCTTCAGATCTGCTCATATGGCCGGTGATAAGCGGTTTTCGGCCACTTGAATCCGGTGGTCGTGCGAATGCTTGGCGAACTGCTTCGAATAGAGTCCCAGGGTGACGTCCATCGTTGTCGTGGTCTTCAGAATTGCTGAATACGCTTGGTTGAAGCTGCTCACTGCCAGGAAAGCAATCTCCACAGTCTTCGAACCAGAATGCAAATGCTTTGGGGGCTAATTTCCATACACACGCGTTCAAACGTTCATTTGAATTTTGTGTGTTTCCTCCAAAGCACTGGTATAATAACTCGTCCTCCGAAAGGGCCTCGTAGATCAGATGAAAAACTTTTTGAACCTCTTTGGAGAGCGGCTGGTCGTGTTGATATTCGTCCAGATGTCCGGTAGCCTCTGCAATGCGCCACTTGCACCAACTAGTTTCCTCAGCCGGACAATTTTGGAGTTGTGGGTGGTTATCCGTCGAAAACTTGTGGAAATACGTTGACCAAATTGCCTTCTTCACCTGTTCCACCGAATTGGAATGCCCTCGGATTGCCAAGCCGTAGTACGTCGTAAGCTCCTTGATGGGCAAGCTCATAGAATAATTTTTCGCGGCTACAAAGTGGAAATTCCCGAAAAAAAAACTGGTGCGTGAAAAAGACCGATTTCAGTCAGGTGCATTTTTTTGTTCAACCGCGAATAACAAAAATTTCCGTTCCGTATTCGGAAAAACTGTTTCAGGGGAGGATTCTAAACACTTTTATGGATTCAAAAATGCAATTAAAAATCGATTTTCTGAACCAAAAGATAGATTAAGACCGACAAAATGATTATATACATCTTGCATGTGTTTTAGGTTCGAAAAGTGAGGCTGTGTCTCCATATTATATTAATGCCCTATCACACGTTCTACACTTTGATAAATTTTACCCTATTATTCAAATAACATTTTGAGTTTTACTCACTTTTTATGATTTATTGAAATCAGTAGACAAAAAAATACTTGTTTGGGTAACATTTTCGCATGTTGCAGATACTAGTCGCAGACTTCCCTTGGACAACGAGGGACACGTCAGCTAGCGGACAGCATACTGTCCGTCCGTGACTAAACGAGCGCATACCACTCGAGTTTCCGTGAGAGAGTGGGGGGGTAGCTCCGCGGCAATTCATCACTGTCACTGCGGTCGCTGGAGGCTCCAGCAGTTATAAGACCACACTCTGCCTCTCGCCGTTCCAGTTTCCACTGCTCCAGCAGGCAACAGGTACTCACAGCATGCGGTGAGCGCCGTATATCAGGCTCCACACAAAGAGCCCGAAATCCCTTTTCATTAGCGTCTCGTCTTCCGGTATGAATCTTACACACAACTCTTTCTTCATTTTTTTCCTTCAGATATTGTCTCCAGTGGACGTCATCTCTAGAGCAACTCGACTGATATTAATGTCGAGACCTGTTCTGTAATTATTTGAGAGCGCCCTCACGTTTTCACTATTACTATCCTCGCTAAATTGTTTCTTCAAGAACGCTACTTTTGTACCTTGCGAAGGAATGTTTTCAGAAGCATTTTTACAACATGGACAAAGAACTACCCTCGGAGTCATCAATCTAACTATTCTGAGTGATTATTTTTAATGGAAAAAGAATGACAGCTATCAGTATCACTCCTGTGCAAAAGGATTGGGACCCACTGATTAGAAAAAGGTGGAAACTACTGACTGAGTGACAGATAAATTACATAAAACAGATTTATAAAAAATTACACAGATCAACAAATTGCAATTGTGATTTACCATGGAACAATTGCCTTTCATCAACGAATATCTCATAAGACCAAATTATTACTCTGGAACATAATTATTCAAACCAACAGTAGTTCGAGATTATTACACTGCTCTTCAAACAATTATAGGTCCAAAAGCAAGTAAGTTGGCCGAATAAAAAATCAGTTGAACTAAATGAAGTTGTTCACAAGAGCACCAAGTAAATTGTTTGAATTGAAACTTTGCTACAAGCTCCAGAACATTCGCAAGTTCCAATCTCTTGGTAGCGTAACTATACACCTGATAATGCTACTCGGTTGCAATTTCAAAAGTATGACTCTGTCTTAAACGTAGGAACTGTTACCAAGACTTAGGTTTTAGCCATCAGTATCTCACACCGGTTGTACTCAGAACACCAGCAAGCAATGGTCACAATCGTGTATTTAGCAAATTCTGCCTACTTGATCTGGCAGCTAGATCAACAGTAGAAATTGTTATTATCAATCAAAATTATTCGAAACGATTCCTTCCGTTTTACAGTGTTCGTTCAGTTTCCAGCTGCCATTACTTACATGCAAATACCCGTCTGATCGGTTTCCAAGTCCTTCATTGAATATACAAAATGTAGTACTCTTGAAACAACGCAGTGCTAGGAAAGGTACTACAGTATTTCACCAATGTATGCGCCCAGGACAAGTTAACATAAATCTGCAGAAAAGAAGTAAATATATTGTATACGTATTTTCTGCAATACCGGCAATGACTACAACTGCCACAGTAATTAAGGTGAACCTAACAGTACGTGCGCAAATAGTAGTTAACGCAGCGTATATCAGTTTTACGCAGATTACCAACACACGATGGAGGCAGCTATGACCAGAGCACAATTAGCAAAAACAATGCATCTGCAGTCGAAGTGTACTTCAAAATATCACATGGGACACAAAATATAACAACTGATTCATGAACAATTACAGAACTTGACAGCAAGAAGCTATAGCCTGTGACACAGTGATAATTACATAGTACCTGAAAAAACTGAGTCTCTAACACCGTTAAGGTAGAAAATTTCTGCATGTCTTATTTGTTCTCAGACATCAATGCTCAGTACGCTCTTGACCATTATACATAACGATATTCAGTAAGGCAGTGCACGGTGCATTCCGCCCAGAGCAGTGGTTCCCAACCTGGCGGTAATTAACCCCCTGAGGGGTAAAATGAAATTTTCTGAGGGGTAAAAAGTAAACGATTCGATTCTGTATGATAAAAGAATATATTGTCCGTTGCAGGCTGTATTGTGCTTTATTAAACTCGTGCTACTGGTTAAGTTCGGCAGGGAGCCATTATCAATCACTTTTGCTATGTCATGTATTACATATAGCGCTCATCACACAATGAGCACGATTTGTACTACATGACATAGCGAATGTTCTTGGTAATGGCTCACGGCCAAAATTAGCTAATAGCAGCATTTTAATATAGCGCAATACAGCATACAACGGACAATGTATTCTTTTAGAAAACATTTAGAGGCTGTAGATCTCCACAGAAGCAAAAAGATTCTGTTTCAGTCACGAAAATAAATTGTTTTCAAAAGATCATTACTATTAACACAATTTTTAAGACTCTAATACTGATTATATAAGTTATCAATAACTACTTTTTCTCAGTTAGTTGTGTTAATGCAGTGGAGCTTACAGGTTCCTCACATAGTTCACCCATTACACACGTATGTTGTGCTTTGTCCCGTACATCGCCGATGATAAAAGTGAAATATATACCTAGAAAATGCTAAAAATCTTAAGAAAATTTCTTTTGCAAATTGTAGATAGTAATTTCAGTAGTCCAGAAATTGCTTCATTGCTCACTTCGAGACAGGTAAATGAATTAATTGATAGTAAGACACAGCGGTAATATATATACCGCTGCACACAGCATTATTATTATTACTATTACTACAGTGGCTGTGACCAGACACAAAGCATTCCTGAAGTTTTCCGTTTTCCACCTGATCAGAAGTAACGAGTGACGCTGTCAAGTGATTTATGAACAGTAAGTACAGTACACACATTCGAACATGGTTGATTATAAATGGGATTGGAATGTGTGATGTCACCACCAGACACCACTCTTGCTAGGTGGTAGCTTTTAAATCGGCCGCGGTCCGTTAGTATACGTCGGACCCGCGTGTCGCCACTATCAGTGATTGCAGACCGAGCGCCGCCACACGGCAAGTCTAGTAGAGAGACTCCCTAGCACCCGCCCCAGTTGTACAGCCGACTTTGCTAGCGATGGTTCACTGTCTACTTACGCTCTCATTTGCAGAAACGACAGTTTAGCATAGCCTTCAGCTACGTCATTTGCTACGACCTAGCAAGGCTTCATATTCAGTTACAAGAATGTATTCTGAACAGACAATATTGCGAATCATGTACCGTCAAGAGCGACGTTCATCATTAATGGATTAAAATTAAGTATCAAACTAATTACGTCCGCTTTCTGAATTCTAATTCCTTGTCATGTTCCAGACCTCACGTCAGTATAGTTCTTCCCTCCTCACGCCAGCCTGCGTGAGCTAAAACGCGTGCATTTCGGCCTCCTCTAGTAACACGGTGTTGGCTCTTCTGCCAACACAACAGAATGTGCAGGTGAAGCATGTGCCATAATGGAAAAAAGTAATGCAAGGGAAAGGACAAGTTACACTCTCACCTATTTTTCATAAAGATTTTGTTACAACGTTACGCAACTTGAGCAAGACTCTAGAAAGTTAACGGCCTGAGCAGATGGAGCCTGGTAGGGCGCTAAAAGCATGAGGTGTTTTTATGGTTCTTAGTTTGTAGAAACGGCATGTTGGGGGTTGAAAGCAACTGGCAGTGAGACCATCCTTCAGTATATCGTGCAGGACAGGCCCACAGCCACACAGGGCAGACAGAGCACCCCCTAGTCGAGACAGGTCTCCAGCAGGACAATGCCGCTATACCTGCATTGGCGCCAGCCGAAGGCTGGGCTGAGGGCAACAGTCTGAAGGGATGCATCTACACAGTGAAGTCGTAAACCGGGAATTGTGTGCAGCGCCACGCCTAGTATAAATTTAGAAGTTTTCGTGTTTGCCAATACTGTAAATAGGCCTGTGACCCACTGCCATCGGCTGCCTCGGTATTATAAGAAACTCTGGCATCTGAGAAACGCTTAGAGATAGATTCGTTATGACGCCTCATAGCTAGGACTAACATGCTCCAAGGCATAGGCGGTTTAGAGAAAGATCTTAAAGACTGTATGTGTTTGCTTTTTGCTGCGGGAAGCGAAGCGACTTCGGAGAAAAACATCTTCTCCCTCTGCGAAAACTTAAAAAGGCCAGTAACTGGCGGTTGCTTTTTTTCGAGAGATGCAGATTTCTTAACCCTTGCTCTGGTTCGACATGAGTTTGTGTTGTCATGTAGGAGGGGAGATTTAGCGCCTCTAAAGCCCTGTCATTCTCTCAAGACGGGGTGAAAGTGGTGTCATTCGTGCACTTTGCGGGAAAATGGAATTTTTTTATGTGGAGAGGTAGAAGACACTCGGGTTCTGGACTTGGGTCTGGAAGCAACTTCTGGTCGAAGCTCTGGCATGTGTGGTTGGTGCTTGGGACCTATCCTAAGACCACATGCGAGTTGTGAGACCGGGGATCCTGTGATGAAGATCTTACTGTACCAACAGTGTGACTTCAAACATCTCGGACTACTCGATTGCGAGGGCACACTTATTCCTTTTTGGTTTACCAGTCTTGATGTTTGGAATCCTCGTGTGCTCTGTCGTATAAGATGGCTCTTTTATGAACCCTTATTTACTAAAACGTTTTTGCTTCCATTATGTAATAGCTTTCTCCATAAACATTTTCGCCATAACTTTTGTAAGACTAGTAGTTCTCTTACTAGTTACAATATTTCAATCATAATCCTTCTAAGTGCGACATGGTATAGTAATGACATTCTCCACTACAGCCATAAATAGTTGCTAAAATTATTTCTGAATGTTGGTTGACATCGCGAGTAGTTTCTCTATTATCCATGTAGCCTACAGAATGTCGGTCATTGGCTGCTACAGGATCCTATCACATCACGTGTTGCAAACCACCGAAGTATTTAGAGATAGGAGTTAGTCAGAATCAGTTAGTATCCCCTGCAGCTATTGAGCAACACTTTGTCGTTTCTGCCCGAATTTTCATTCGTAATGCCACTACTGACGTGTATTACTTTTCACAGTACCGCTTCTGTTGCAACATTCTTTATGTAGCATTTCCCGTTTCCAAGGAGCAATTCGTCGTCTTACCTCGGCAAAAACCTTTAACTAAGCAAAAAGTTCAAATCGAAGTCTCTCCCTTATTTGTTTTCTTTAATTCAAACTACTACAAATGAAGGAAGATTACGATTTTCACATCACGTCGACAATGAGACGGAGTACAAGCTCCAGTAGAACGGAGATGGGGGAGGCACACTGCGCGGAGCTGTCGTACAGAATGCAAACATCCCAGCATTTGACTTAGCCATTTCGGGAAACAAAGCAAAATCTACATCTGGTTATTTCGCCGGGAGTTTGAATCCTGCGCATTCTGAGGTGTAGGCAACACCGTGACAAAGCATTAGTTTCGTGCAACAAAACAGGACTAGGGTTTCTTCGGTTTTTCATTCACTCAACAGAACACTGCTGTCGATTTCGTGAGATTACTTGAAATTACTGCTGTTCGTAGACTAAGCTGACAAAACTCATGGGATACCACCTCATATCGAGTCTGGGTAGTACAGCAACTCGACGAGGCTTGGACGCAAGTCGTTGGTAGTCCACTGCAGAAATATTGAGCCGTGTTGCCTCTATAACTATCCATAATTGCGAAAGTGTTGCCGGAGCAGGATTTTGTGCACGAACTGACCGCCAGATTATGTTCTATAAGTCTCCGATGGGTGGCCAAATCATTCGCTCGAATCGTCTAGAATATTCTTCAAACCAATCGCGAACAATTGTGTCCGGTGACACGGCGCACTGTCAGCCATAAAAATTCCGTAGTCGTTTGGGAACATGAAGTCCATGACTGGCTCCAAATGGCCTCCAAGTAGCCAGACACAATCATTTCCAGACACTGATCGGTTCAGTTGGACCAGAGTGCACAGTCCGTTACATGTAAACACAACCTGCACCGTTATGGAGCCACCACCATCTTGCACAGTGCCCTGATGACAACATGAGTCCATGGCTTCGTGGACACTGCGCCACACTGGAACCCTACCGCCAGCTGTTAACAGATGAAATTGGGACTCATCTGACCAGGCTACATCTAGGGTCCAACCGACAAGCTCACGAGCCCAGGAGAGCCGCCTGAGGCTATGTCGTGCTCTTACAAGGGAACCTCCCCATCGCACCCCCCTCAGATTTAGTTATAAGTTGGCACAGTGGATACGCCTTGAAAAACTGAACACAGATTAATCAAGAAAACAGGAAGAAGTTGTGTGGAACTATGAAAAAAATAATCAAAATATACAAACTGAGTAGTGTATGTGCAACATATGCAACATCAAGGACAGTGTGAGATCAGGAGCGCCGTAGTCCCGTGGTTAGCGTGAGCAGCTGCGGAACGCGAGGTCCTTGGTTCAAGTCCTCCCTCGATTGAAAAATTTAATTTCTTTATTTTCGCAGTTATGATCTGTCCGTTCGTTCATTGACGTCTTTGTTCACTGTAATAAGTTTAGTGTCTGTGTTTTGCGACCGCACCGAAAAACCGAGCGATTAGTAGACGAAAGGACGTGCCTCTCCAATGGGGACCGAAAACAT